>NC_134828.1:61156137-61343155 GCF_004210375.1 Tachypleus tridentatus
CCCCCGCTAGTTCAGCGGTAGTTCTACGGATTTACAACGCTAAAATCAGGTGTTCGATTCTTCTCGGTCGACTCAGCAGATAGCCTGATGTGGCTTTGCTATAAGAAAAATACGCACACAAAACAGACATACTGAAAAAACACAAGCTTAAAGAGAAGATGGGTATACATGTATACATTATGTAATATACACACACGCATTGTACATACAGTTTATTCTTCAAATAAAATTATCACTGGCGCTAGCTCCATAAGATTGTGCTATTTTGAAATGTACGATTTGCACTGACCGTATAATAAACGGCCTTTTATACTTGTTTTATAAAAGCTTTCAGTTATCTAATTCTTCACTTATTAAGATACGAAGGAAAACTTTTTATAAGTCTAAATGAACATCCATAAATTATAGAGGGCGGCTTTTAGAATATATGACAACCAGTTCTCTAAGTATATATGATTCTACGAGCGAAATTAACCTAGAAAAAAAATAGGTGGTGCAGTGTTTCATTCAACCATAACGACCCTTTTCCATCAACAATAAATAACATACTGTTTTAAACGTAATTTTCAACATAATATATTATAATATATTGTTATGTATAATAATATTTCTCGAAGCCCAGACAAATAACGTTTTTTGTTGTTTTTTTTTCAGTTTAAACACTAAATGTTGATAAAGCACTGGAAACCAAAATGTCTGATTCTCTGGTTTCCAGATTTTGTTTGTAATTTAATTTATCTGTGTTTTACCATTGTATCATAGGTGAAGCCTAGAAATTTTCCTGATGTAGCGGTCTAGAAGAGGGTTTCATGGAGATAAATTTCAGAATCGTTTCAATGAACTTTTTAAACACTATAAGCACCAGTACTTGTGTTTTTGGTATACTAGTGTTTATAATTTTCCTTTAGCAGTATTCTACTACATCGTCCAATGCAGGTTCCAAGTTTGTGGCTGCTGTGGAAATCGTCTGGGAACGTGCTACAGCATCCGTATACCGTGAGATATAATAAGAATTTCTGTTGGTCAGTGACATGTCGTTTCTTACATGATGAAGAGTATGAGGCTAAATATCCCTCCTTGAGGGATACCTACATCAGAAGTAAAGTATTCTGAGTAGGTGCCTTCAAGGTCTTATGTTATCAAGGAAGTTTGGTAGCATTCAGACCACTAGACAAAAGTGCAAGAATATATCTAAAACGTTCTTTTTTTGTAAATTCACACTATGTATTACGTTTCGGTTAGTCCAATTAAATTATTTAGTTTTTGTTGACATTTCCTGAAATCATTATGCACTTCTGGTAATTTCGAATTTATTTCCATACATATATTTAATTTGTTACTTGTTACTTACTCTATGCAGCTGGTCAGGCTGATTGGTCTGTAGCTCTGTGGTTTACTTGTAGGTTTCCCTTCCTTTAAAAATATGAGAATATTATTTTGCTTCCAAGAGATAGGGATGTGCTCTGATGTCAGAGAAAGATTGAAAAGTAGCTTTGGATGTTCTATTAACAGGTGAGTGCCTTTCTTTAGTAATATGGCAGAGACTTTGTTTATGATACGTTTTATTTATAAGCTCTGAGTTGTTATTTCGAAAACTCGTGATGTTTACGCGCAATGTGTCTGTACCTCTCGTTACGGTCCTTTGGTTTGATGAACTTAATGGAAAATAGAGCCGAAGATTTTGTTCAATGATATTAATTACGTAGTTTTGGAGGTGGTCGTCTTTATCTGGATGGTTCTGTGTTTTAATGACGTTGTGGGGTGTTCTTTGAATACTTCTGCGTCTTATGTGTTAGTATATACGGTTTTGTTACAGTAAACTAGTGTTAAGTACGTTTTTGATAATTTGTGATTTTGTATTATTTTAAATGTTTATAGAAGTTTTTGGGGTCGTCCTATTCATTTAGTTTATAGGAGAATGAGTCCCAGCTTTCTTGTTTTAAGTGTTTGGTTTCATTTCTTATTTTATTTCTGAGTGTATTGATTTATGATTTCAGATTTATATTACTTGTGTTTATATATAATCATCACAGTATGTGTCCTCTTTAATAATTTGTATTATGTTTGTATGTGATTTCCAGGCGATTGTTCGTGTGTGCTGTTTGTGTTTTAATATTATAATTTTTGCGGGTTTGGTATTGCACTCAGCTATCTTTTGACAATATTTGTCTATTTCGGACGGCGCGCGAATCACTTATCTTAATTAAATTCGGTAACATTTTATTTAGTAGTTTGTATTTTAGCTAATCGGTTTTACTATAGTTGTAATTTTGATGAATGATCGGTTTATTTCGGTGGGAGATGAGATCGAAGATGTTCCATAGTAGGAAATGATCACAATTTAACTTTTGTCTTACATGAAATTGTACACATTTTAGGCTTTATTCACCTGATTTTAAGCATAAATGAAGTATATCACATGTTACCGTACAAAAGTGTGCAGGCGTTTAATCATTTAATGGTACATAACTGATATTATTTATAAGGTCGAATAGTCCATTGCCATTTGCTGTACAGTAAAACCTATTTAAGCCGGAAACTGCATAAGGCGGAAACCTGTACAAGCCGGATATATCAAAATTTTGCAGCATTATCTTAAGATTTCTCTTATAAAATGCCCTCTATAGGGCGGAACCTGCATAACGCGGAAGGGTGTGTGTTTGTTTTTCTTATAGCAAAGCCACATCGGGCTATCTGCTGAGCCCACCGAGGGGAATCGAATTCCTAATTTTAGCGTTGTGAACGCGGACGGAAAACTATCTTTCACCTACCTCATCTATCACGAAGTAAGATTAGAACCTTGAATAAGACGGAAAAATGTTTTTGATTAAATATTAATTTCTTATTTAATTAATAATTTCTTTAAATATTGATACACTTTTGTTTAATTAATAATTGTTTAAATATTAATAAATTATTGTTTAATTAATATTTTTTAAATATTAATAAATTCTCAGACATTTTGTTACAGTAAGTATTGGTTAAATATATTCTGTTCTTTTTTCTGCTGCCATTATTTTTGCAGTTCAATTAAACAAAAGAAAAAAACAAGAAAATAGGAATATTCTACTTTTCCTAGATAATGCAACTTGTCACCCAAAAGTTTAACTTTCAAATGTTCGTTTAGTCTTTCTACCACCATGTACAACATCAGTTCCACAGCCACTAGATAATGGAATTATACAGTGTATAAAATTGAAATACAGAAAATTGATTTTTCAGCATATTATTGCAAACATGGACGACTGTGAGAGAGCATTTGAAATGACCATGAAAACTGATGTGTTAGATGCAGTTGCATTTTTAAGTCATTCAATCAAATGTGTAAAAGATGAATGCGTGATAAAATGATTTCCAAACTGTGGATTTATTCTTGATAAAGACTGAGATTGTGAAGTTGTTTGTTATGATGATTCTTGTGAAATCAAAACTGTGACTGAGAAGATTGAGGCAGGTGATTCTGTGAACGCGGAAAGTTTTGTGAACGTTGACAAGAACGTTTTAATAGCAACTGATGAAATTGATTTAAAATCTATAATAGAATTGCACGATGGTAACATTGTGAAAGGTTCAGGAGATGAACAAAATGGAAAAGACAGTGAGGAAATAGAAATTCCTACTTCATCGCAAGTGTTAAGTTATATTAACGCTGTCAAATTGTATCCAAAAATGAAGGGGAAAAATGAACTTCATGAAAAGACCATAGAACTGGCGTTCTGTTTTAGCCACATGAGAAAGCCTATTAAAAAAAACGAAAAAGTTGAAATTGGACACTTTCTTTAAATAAATTTGATTAAGATTTTGTGTACTTATGCATATTTTGAATGTCTGTTTTAGTTCTCATTCTAATAAATATAGTATAAACAGTATAATAACTTTAATAACAAAGTTTTTCTTCCCTTGAGTTAAGCAAGTATAACGTTCCGCTCAAAAATTACATATAATTATGGAAATACATATTCACTGTGTAAGCCGGAAAACCTGCTTAAGCCAGAAATTTTACTTGGTCCCGTGCGATTCCGCCTTAGACAGATTTTACCTCAGTAACATTACATCCAAGATTTTTATTTGCTATTTAAATATCCTACCACTATATACACTGTATTTTATGTTATTTTTAACAATATTTATCAATGGGCTTGTATCTAATATTTCCGTCGGAAAACAATAGATTCCGGCCACTGTTATGGCTATATTGTTTGAGGAACACCAGATACCTGTTACCTTTATGACTGTGTTATTTGTAAAAGTCACGTCAGTTACCATGCGCTCATTTGCGCTCGTGTAGTTATGACCAAGGCCAAGAGTTAGCGGTGGGTGGTGTTGACACAGAGCCGACCCTGGACAAAATTTAGCCCTGTGTGAACTTTGTATGCGGCGCCCCTACCCCTATAATTTTAAAGAAATGCAATCGCAATTTCGATTTGGGAGCCCCTTGCGGAATCTCACGTCAGGCACTCCAAGGTCCGACCTTATACAGTTCAGTAGCTGTCTTCCCTGTAGTCTATCACAACTACATTAGGGTGGCTAGGTATGACCAATTAATTAGGGCGCTTGCCTCGCAATAAGTTTGTCGCGGGTTCGATTCCTCGTCACCAAACATGCTCACCAATTCAGTCATGGAGTGTTATATCTCTTTATATATATATATATATATATATAGAGAGAGAGAGAGAGAAATATTGGTTTCATACATTAGCTTAGTATATTTAATTAATTTTGAATAATTAATAAAGTTACGATCAATCCCTCCATTCATTGATGAAAGTGTAGCCCAAAAGTTGGCGGTGGATGGACTAGCTGCCTTTCCTCTGTTTTATCACTGTTAGTGCAAATAGCCTTCAAGACAAGCAAAACTATAAAAAAACATAAAGGCTATTCCCATTTCTTCTTACTAAACTTAAAACAGCTTCAATTAATGTCTGTTAGTTTTCGTTCAGCGAAGGAGACAATTTGTGAACACGAAGCTTTTAAACTAGAAACGTTTATTTCCATTTTTGTGTGTTTTACAAAACACTGAATTCGTCCGCCTAAATCAGAACTCTAATTGAACTATTCTCAAACTGAACTAAAATTAGACTTGTTCTGACCTTACACTATAAATGAGCTCTCTAAACGTTAACTGATTTGTACAACGGTTTATTTATACTTATAACATTAAAAAATAGTTCGAGACATTACTGAAGACATCCTCAAGCCTTGTCGAAACTACTTATTGATAATTCAGTATTACCAATATTTTCAAATGATTTTACTATGTTACAGCTTACCTTAGCGATTTCAAACGCTACTGCCAAGAGAACATTTTTCTGGTTTGAAACCTATAAGAACTACCTTCGTAACATAACGTCATCAAGACCACTATATATTGCCCTGACTGTGCTCTCAGATGCAAGGGAACGTACTGTTACGTAAGTTGTCGAAGTTTAATTGAGGTGATGTGTGCCACTAAAAAAATCAAGAGAGCAAATTTTATGAGTTATATACTGTCACAATTGTATATTTACAAGCAAGTAGGAAAATGTTTTAAAAGTTAATATTACAATAGTACATTTATAAACAAAAAAGAGGAATACACGATGAAGCAATGGTAACACTTTTGAATTTGAATTTTTTTTTAATGTGGTTCTTCAAAATGTTTTGGATCTAAGGCCTCAGATAGTTAATTCGCAGTTCTTTGGGAAAACATCTGAAATTCTTCTATATTACAAGATTTTCAGCTGAAAACTCTAAAACTGCCTTCTCGACTTGGAATAAGGTTATTGTACAAGGAACAAAAACAACTAGACTAATACACATTAAGGTATTAATTAGACTAATACACATTAAGGTATTAATGGTTATTAAAACCATCTATAATAGGAAATATCTTAAATATTAAAATAAGTTAAAATAAAATTCTGAAGAACTCTTTCACTTTAGTTTAGTTCCTTTAGAAATCTCTACTAGTTAACCATTTTAACATTTCAGTTGTACGCGAGTAAAACTAATGAGAAAACAAGTACAAAAAGATTGAACTTGAAAGAGTAATAATTTCTGTAGGAAATTGTTTCTTATATTCATTTAACATTTTGCATGGGCAATTTCACTAATAGCTAGCTCTGTGATAATACACACATACACACACACACACACACACATATATATATATATATATACACACATATACGCACCAAATGTGTATGATAGGGGACTTTTGTACTCAAAATGTTTTAAAATGTAAACTCGTACGGACTGCTACCTTTTGGTTACAAGTAACCAACTTTTTACCTTTAAGTATACTGCTTTGAGAAATATATGCAGATATCACAGTAACTTGTGTAACAAATAAGTATACTTGTCACAAGACGTTAATATTAAGGTTATATAATTTTTTCAAACACTTCTTGTGTCTGTCGATTTTCTGACATTTGAGTTCAAAGGTAAGATATGTTACAATAACATTCCACATATATCAATTTAATTTTAAATATACATAGATGGAAGAGCTTAAGCTTTTTTTATTTGCTAAATTAAAGTTTACGTCTTTGAAATTAATGATTGTTCGTAAAGTCATTCGTATATATGAAATAAAGTAATCTGAGTGATGCAGATGTTTGTTAGAAACCGTTAGATTGATAATTTTGTCATACAAGTTTTATTACGGAAGTGAATGTTGTTAATCCAGCTATCAGTGTAACGCGCGGAAGTATACGACAATGAAAATGAGCAGTTGTTATTGGTCGGCTTGTGAGGCCAAATAGATCTGATCTAGAATGAAAAGATGGCAAAGTTGAAACTTTATGGGAATGAATCTATTTCCTAGTAAGCCCACACTGGAAAATTGTAGCCATTAAAGTTGAGTCCTGTCCATTTCTGTCTTTTTTCACCGATGTTCCACCATTAAACTTGCACATGAGACAATCACGATGGCTTTTTGCCGGAAAAGTCTGACTGGAGGACGTGAGCTTGTGTAAACATCGTGCACTAGCTATTTATATAAATATGTGTGATTTGCTACTTTCTGTAAGTCGGAAAGCTCGCCTAGAGCCGTTTTCTGGAGCAAATTACCCAGGGACTGAATTACGGCTAGAGTGTGATGGCTGTTCAGGAGAGAGAAAGAGGCTTAAGCGAAATAGTATGGACTCTCTCTTTTCGTGATTGGAGTGCCATCGGCGTCTGACTGCTGTCGTAAACGGTAAAAACATTTAGGCAACTTATGGGCTCATCTTATAGCAATTTGCTCTGATAAGAGCACTGACGGGTTAGCGTTTCTGGCACATAAAAAGTCCTCTTTTTTAACCGTTTATATGTCAAGGGAATTGATTTGGGAAAATTGACAAAGAATTGGAAAAAAAAAAGTTTTCAAAAACCAAGAAACAACCTAACGAACTTTTAAGTATTTCGAGTAAACACCCTTAACATTTATCTTGCGAGAGGTGACGGTTTAAATCTGGAAAAAGTAGATCTATACAGAATCTCTTTAATGAAAACAAAATTTTATTGTTTATAAGTTTCAATACGCAGTATATATATATATATATATATTAAACAGTCAGATAAAAGTAGTTAATACCTTCATATTAAAGGTTTATTATATAGTTATTGTTTCGAAATTCACAATTTGTTTAAAGAATTAAAAAGTGTTAAGATTTATTCGAATATTTCGTATATGACATTACTTCAAAAAAAAACAACACACTATATTTAAATAATGATGAATTTTCATGTTCAGATCAAATATATGTTTAGTATGCATGTTTGAAAATCATTTTTTAAATTTCCTCTTCTTTGTTTTAGTCCTCACTATTTTTCTTTTTATATCGGTCTTATATATAAAAAAAAAAAGGTTGTTGGTGGTCGGGTAATTCGATTATTTAGTAGTTTAGTGTCAGGATTAATTTCGGAAGTCCTGAGACCACATTTAGAAAAGCCGGTTTCGTGTGGAGTGTTGGACCACTAAAGGTTCTTCGCCCAAATGTGCTTAAAAATATCGGTATGATTTTTATTTCTTTGTTAAACTTCGCGCAAAGCTCCTCTTAAATTTAATCAATTTTAAGAATTTTACTTTAAATGCTTACAAATCTCACTTTGGTACAAACTTTCACAATGGATCATGTGTCTCTGGCAGTAATTGTAATAAAATGTCGGAATAACATTGAGCTGTACACTGTCTAGTGATACTGATACCTAATACTGGAATTTAACGATGAAAAGAGTGAAACTAGTCCAGAAAAGATATCAATTTTCAATCTGTTTGAGTGATAAAACGTAATGTTGTGAAAGAAACCTCCAAAGCTGAAAAACCAAATTTGTCATTTCTAAACACTGTAATAAAACAATGTTTTAGTTAATATCCTGCAGATTTCAAGTTAGAGGTATATACAAATGGTGTTTCGGATATATTGTTTCTAACTAAATAACATACGATATTATCTACGTACACGAATGCTTTAACAATTAAATGCGTGTGTCAGAAATACAAACTGTGACATTCGTTTATATGAATCGAAAACTAGGTCTTGACAAGTTTCGGTGACTGGAGAAAAAAAAATCAACTCTTATCTTTCCCGCGCGATGAAATATTTCAAACAGATTTCACTGTGAAATCGAACATCGATACAACGTAAGTTTCTCAAGTCTTAAGTTAGTCAGCTCGTGAACACACATAAAATATCAATATGTATGGGTTCCGAAACAAATGATTTAATATATTTTTAAATAAAAATTCAAAGAAACTAAACCTCAGTGTTTAATGTCGTTGCATTCAGTTTTCTAGCGAGTCAATTTTAAAAAGCTAGAGTTAACATGAAATGCGTATTATTATCGTTTCTCACAAGCATTCCTTCCTCCATGTTGTACGTGATGGGCAGAGCTCAGACAGCCCGTTGCGTTGATTTGTGCTTAACTTCAAACAAAACAAAACCCATGCTGTAGATTTTACAGTAAAAACATAAATTTATTAATTTGCTATTTTAGTAATATTTGTTTACAGTTTTATCGTTACGGAGAATGAAAACGTTAAGTTAATCGTGTTTCCCAACTGTTATTACAGTAAACCAGGGAAGAAAACCCGAAGCTACAGGTGTTTTCCTCGTTACAACGTATTGTGATATTAGTATTAAATATTATTTTTTAATCTCTAGAAAGGAAAAATAACACACGAAAGTCTCCAGTAAAAGTATCAACTCAGTTTTTTGCGTTCTTGTTTTATTTACTTGGCGACGTCTGTTTTTAATGTAATCGTAAAAACATAGTCCAAGCAACAAAATTGCTCCATATTAACTGTAAGTATGCCTATTAGAACTCTGAATACAGTTCAATAGACATAAAAAGATTAAGTGAGGTAACTCTGTATGACAAGACTTTTAGACGGTCATCTAAACAATTACATATGTTGTCAAACTTCTTCAAGACAAACAACGCACCCTAAGCACGCCTTACTCATTAACGTGTATCCTTTGACCTGTTCATCATGCCTCCCCGTGGTTCCAGTTAAAACTTATCGAGAAACAATCACGTTGACAAGTCTAACTAGACGCGTTAGCAGCTTAGCTTTGCAAGCCGCTCTCTTTCGAAATGGCAAAATCACTGGAGCCAGCGCGCGTGACAAACTCAATAGAGTGTTAGCATCACACGCAGCTAGCACGGCGTAAGGCACGTGCTCCTATAAACACAGCAGGAGACGTTGATTGCTTTGGGTTAAGGCGTGTAACCCGCAATTTGATTAGCGAATGTGATTTGTCTCGGTTAATGGCTCCGCCTCGACTCTACGAACAGACTCGCGCGTGTCCACGACCTGTCATTCTCGTCCTCTTTAAGTTTGTTAGAGGAAATTGCTTTTGTTTAGTGACTTCCCATCTAGTGCATTAATGCTACCCCGAGTTGCTTATTACATCAACTACTGCAATTGTCACTCGCTCGGTAAACTAGTTAGAACTTTGAGAACAAACACCAGCTGAAGGAGAACATGTTTAGTGCGTTGAAAGAATCTACAGAACGAATATCTGCTTTTCTCCTTTATTGTTAATTGACGAAGTTTCTAGAGTCATCACTTGATTAGCAGCATAACATGAAAACAAATTTGTACAAACATCTCTTTAGTTTATTTTGTGGTAGTTTTCGTGTTGACACATATATATATATATATGAAACATTAAAGTTACGTTTTTCTAAATAGTATTTCCATTGTAAAATTAAGACATCAAAGATTTCTGATTAAAAATGACAAATATTTTTTTACTTTTTGAAATTTCTTTTTTTTCTTAAACATTTTATATTGGGTTAATTGAATGGATATCTGTTTGTTTGTGAATTGTCTTTTTTTTTATTCTGAGCCCAACACATTTGCATAAACGTTTGTTTGACAGTGATAACTGATGAAAAACTCGTGATTTTGTGTAATATAGTATAATAAACAAAATTAATACCAATTCTAATTCTTAAGTTATCAGTGATCCAGAAATAGTTAACACTTCAAAGTATTTATTGGAAACTTGAAAATAAATTATCTTTAAGCCTTTTAATTAATCACTTTTTCTGATCGAATTGTTTGTTAATTGTCACTCGAATGCTTTCGTTCCAAATTAAATTAGGTGTCAGCAGATAGTAGTGGTGAGGGACATGTCAAGGGTGTTCGTATTTTTAACTCCCTTCCCTGCTAGCGCAGGCTCTGAAACAATTTGAATCATTTGACAATATCAGTTCTTTAACTGCATATTTGCGATATATATATATATATATATATATATGTAATAATGTTACTACCGACTATTAAACATACTTTGTTCTTTGGATTGTCCATTAAAGAAGCATTTTACACACATTGTGGACTTAATTTATCATAATGTTATTACACTCTTTACAATAAAACCTAAAGATAATTAGCATAATTTATGCGATATATTCTGTTTATATTTGGCACACATATTCCTTAGGATGATCTCAAGATTAAAGCGGGTCTCGCATGGTCAGGTGGTTAGGGACATCGACTCGTAATATGAGAGACGCTGGTTCGAATCCCCGTCCCATCAAACGTGCTCGCTCTTTCTCTCGTGGCGGCATTATAAGTCACGGTAAATCCAACTATTCGTTGGCAAAAGAGTAGTTCAAGAGTTGACAGTGGGTGGTGATGACCTTACCTACACTGCTAAATTAGGGACGGCTAGTGTAGTTAGCCCTTGTATAGTTTTACACGAAATCCAAAACAAACCAAACCTTAAGATTCGATAGAAAGTTATATATTTTATGTACATACTTTACTGCAACGTAAGGTACTATAGAAAATATTGTATTTACATTTTATACCAATCGTAAGTGGTTTATAATAAAATAAGCAGCTGATGGTTTTGAAGTGAATCAAGATTTTAGAAGTCATAATATTTCTAACAACTTTGAATTATTTGGCTAATGAAAGTGATTTTTGATAATAAAGGTTTGAAAAATTTCAGATCATTTTTGCGAAGAGAGAGAAAAATATACTAATATCGCAATTTTCCTACCAAAATAATTTATGATCTATAGAATTAAAATTTGCTATGAATTGAGTTTCTCATTATGTAGCCATTTTTCTAAAACATATTTAAGATCTCACAATCAGGTTCGTAACGTACCTCCAAACTAAAGGACCGCGTGTTCGAATCCCCTTAACACCAAACATATTCGCCCTTTCAGCCGTAGGGGCGTCATAATGTGACGGCCAATATCACTATTTGTTGGTAAAAGAGTAGCCCAAAAGTTGGAGGTGGGTAATGATGACTAGCTGCCTTCTCTCTAGTCTTACACTGCAAAATTATGAACGTCTAGCGCAGATAGCCCTCGTGTGTTTTGCGCGAAATTCAAAACCAAATCTTACGCACTGAAAATATAAACATCAAACAGTATCATAATCATAAAAGCCAAGTTTCGGTCGGTCACGCTAGATTTCTCCGAATTTCATGTGTTACACGAGTCCAAATTCACTTGTTCTTCTTTGATACGTTCCTGTTTTCATTGTCCTTTCCAATTTTAGTTGCATTCAATCACTAACTTAGACGTAAGTGGCTCCTAAATTTCTGCACTTTTTTTGCTGTATATTAAATCCTCTCAACGATAGAGTTTTTACACCAAGGATTTATTTGGTACCAAGTGAAATTAATTTGTTGTTTGTTATGAAAAGAAGTTTTGAACGATGATCAACTATTTACAGGAAATGTGGTTTTAAGAGAACTATTGCAATAATGCAATTAATGTGATTAGAAAATAACTGTAAGCAATGAATGCTGGGAAGAAACATTCTTTAGGTAAAGAAGATACTACTCATGATAAGCCCTGGTTTTCCGAAGTTAGAAAGCCCGTTATTTTTCTCACGTCTGTTTACGGATGACAACAATGTAAATATATATGGGAGGATTCATATTTGGCAGGCTTTCGTTCGCGACATTTTTGACAGGCTTTGGTACTAGTTGAATAATATTTACTTTTACAAGCATTCCGAATATATATGCCCCCAAGCGACTCAGCTTTAAACTTAAGAACCTAAAAAGCCAAAAATTAAGGGTTCGTGATGAACACCACGCAAATTGCTCACTATGTAGCTCTTTGTTTAAACGCGAACAAACACTCTGAATTTGTACGTGTCAAGCGCGGCAATGAATAAAAAAATCAATTCGTTTTATCAATACAAGAAACTGTACTTTGATTTTGGTCAACATTTTTATTACATTACTACTAGAAAAAAACACTCGATCTAGCCATGTGCGAGATTTATTTTTGTCACATTGATGGTGGGACGGTGTGCGTATGCATCATTCATCAGTACTAAGGTAACGATAGTAATGAATAAAATTCAGATAGCTGTCGAACATGTAACAACGAGAAAGAAAACACACAAAAAGAATAAAGTAATATGTTTTAGAATTTCTCTAGGACATTCCCTTGAACTCTTGAACGCTTCGACGGTGTAGTGCCGCCACTGATAGACATATGAAGAAATAATGCATAGGAATTTTATAGGACGAATACTCAGATAGAGGTTCTTAAGTAAGGTTGAGCCACACAATATTTCTGTCCAATGGTAAGGTTGTGTCATACTCGCCGATTGTCAACTGGAAGCTTTTGCTTAATACTTCTTAACAGTATAAATATATACTGTGTTGTTTTTGGGTTTAGGATCCTTATGCGGTAGGTGTTAGTGAGTTAATATATATATAATCGAACTAGTTAAACGAATGTACAACAAATTATTTACACTATAGAGATCATAGGCATGCTATTAACACTATATATAATTTTATTATTCTTGAAACAGTTCACTTAAGCCTATTCAATTACTTTAAAATTTCAGTTTACAAGCCGAACTATCTTTATATTTTTCTATCTCACTGTTATTCTGTGTATAATTCACTTACAGGTTTGGCACTAGTTATTAACGCAGTCGTATACTATTCTTCCACTAATCGTATGGTCTTCTTTTTTCAAAATTTCCTCTGTTCCTTTTGTCAAAGCACACCAAAGTGATTAAATTATTTTAGAACTACACATTGATAAAATAAATTATTCTTCATTTTCTACTGTTAGTCACACTCTCACATACTAAATATTAGGCCTACGTTAATCGTTAGGCCTGTCACTTCTACGGCGAACTATTCCTTGGCTGTAATTTTACTCTTCTCTGCTATTGCCTTTGTCTGTCTGCTGTTCCTCGCTCATTTCATGCTACTTATATGTTTATTACTAAATCGTCTGCTCGTTATATTCTCTACATCAACAAGTTACAAGCATAACTTCTAATAATCATCTGCTTTAACTCTCTTATAATAATAAAAAACAATAATAAAATATTTATTCAAAAAATAAACAAATGAATAATATCTATACTAAACAGTCTGTTACACCATGACAATTTCAAAGAAGAGCACCTTTCCTGTTCTCCATGAAAGCAGACACAAACCACAAAGCGGAGCGTTTACAGTAGGAAAGACTTTTTAAACAACACTCGATCAAATTGAAAATTGTAAGTTATAGTAACTAAAAATAGCTCTTGGACCTAAAGAAGCTGGACGTATCTCCCAGTGTCAATAACAAATTAATAAACAATAAATTGAAGTCCACAGAGGCTTACAAACAAAAAACACAAATTTCCAGCCACATCTTAAAATCAACAGTTGTTTCATAACAAGTATGGCTAAAGAAATTGGGAATACACCATTCCCCAGCTCAATGATCTAATGCACTTTTGTGTCTTTGGTTTGTATTGGGAAATCTTTGGAAACCTTTCCAAGATGTATAGTTTAAGAATAACCTTACTGTCCTTCGCAGAAGCTTGTTACTGTATCGGGCGATGGCAGCAAATGTGGACATCAGAGTGGGTGTGATAAACGGTGAAGAAAGTAGTTCCGAGAGTGGAATGAGATGTGGAAAGGCAAATTTTTTATAAAGCTCTATTAGGTATCAGAATGTATAAGGGAATACGGTAAAAATATTTATAGCTATGACCACGGGTTTTCGAACAAAATATGTTTCGTACACCATGCAGTTATAAATCTAGTTAAATGTGATCTCAGAAACAGTTTAATTTATTTGCGGCGTTAATCTGTTGGTCAAGAAACTCTTTTAAGAACCGACTTCTCTCGTTATTTGTCTTTAATAGTACCTTCAATGTTCTATGTATCATCACGTCACATTCACTAGTAGCTTGATTGCTTATGTTGGATTGATTTCTTGCCAGAAATCTCGTATCTTCAGATATCTGATAGTTAGCCCAAAGTACTTAGAACTGAGTAGCACGTGTTGTGATATAGCTAGTAGTATATCCAATATATCCAGAACATAATCCAGAACGTTTTAATTAGAAAACAACATCATATTTTATCAACGGCGATGCTCTTAACATTTTTGTAATTATGTTACATTCAGATTTACATTTAACACCTAAGTATATCTGTGGATAAGCTCTACTCAAACAATTTACTCACACACATACAATATATAGCCAATACAGGGCAATATTGTTGATGCAAGTTGTTTTTTAACATTTAAATTTAGTTGTTTAGAGGTATTGAATTTCCCTCAAAATCATGTATAACGTTGTCTATGATACATTTAGGAAAGCCTTTTTTTTTCTTAAAAAAGTTCTCGACAGACATTTTCAATTCATTATGTACACGTTGCTACGTGCTGGTAGTTTATAAACACAATGAATCAAGATCTCAACTAAATTTTTCTTAAATGCGTTTAGTAAATGTTTTCTTACCATTTCAACTATTGATATACTCCTAAGACTATTTTACATGTTTAGAATAATCAAATGTGGCAAAATGACTATAAAGTGCCTATAGTAGTTTAAACTTTAAAGGACAGTCCTTCAACAATTATTTTTCATGGTAACAAGTGACGACGCTAATTTCGAAGACATCACTACATGGTAATAAAATATTAAACATTACTTCATCAGAATGCTCTATAGATATTTTACATTTTCTTTTCATTGATTCAATTTATTCAGTTGCTTTTGAAGTAATATTTAATTTTGCTGCTGCATTTAAAACTTAAACTTGAAAATCATATCTTGCTTGGGTTAAACAGATATTACAGCAATTATGTAAAAAGAAAATATGGTCTTATAGTCATGAAATGTTTGATGGTATTAGAAACATAGTTATTGATTTTGCTCTTTCTATCTTCAACGGTACTAATTTTTTATCTAAAATGATGGTGTAGCTTTGGTTTCGAGATCATCAACTCATTTCTTTCACTATGAAAACAATGGCCGAAGAATTGTACTTCTTGTGGTAAATCTATTTATTTTTATCAGTATGTTGATGACATTCTTGTAGTTTTGATGGTTGTAAACGAATGAGTCGGTTATTAGAAATATTTCAATAGTCAATATGATAGTATAAAGCCCACTGTAGGAAATCAAATGTATCATCAACATGCTGTCATGGATACATTAGTGCCTAACAATGAAGGCAAATTTAAATGTGAAGTCATAAAAAGACATTTTTTGGTTTATATTTTAACTTTGGTAGCTCTGTTTTGATTAGTCATAGTTATAATATCACTAGCAAGTAACATTATTACCATAAATAACTTGGAAATATCATTTTTTTAAAACTAAAATAGCTTTCGTCAAAATATTTCAGACAACATTATACATGATTAATTAGTGAAGTCAATGTCTCTAAATAACAATTCTTTCAAACCAACTAGTATTAATGACACTGCATAGACAACTACAAACGTATCCCATTTGTATATATTTTTGGCTTACTCAATTTTTGATCAAAATTGTTGTCATTTTTTTCAAAATTTTCTATAAATTTTATCCTCCTTCTTTTAAATTCCACCCTTTTTTCTTTACATTTTGTAACATTCTTTCTGAACTTTATTTTTCTTTACATTTGTAACATTCTTTCTGAACTTTACGTTTTTACTTGTATCCTCCAATTGATTTTCTGTATTTTTCTTGTTTCAACTATTTCACCATTTCCATTTAATATTTTATCTATCTGTGAGCGGTTATCGTCATCTTGAAATTCAGTCTAGATTTTATTTTTACTAAAATAATCCCACTCCTTACATAAAGGTTGTTAGACATTCTGTTATTGTTCGGATTCCTTTGGATTTTTCAGGTAGTTACAGTTGTTTTTAGATAAAAATCTACATAATGTGTTGTCCTTTCTGTGTCCATCAAAGATAAAAAAAAATGCAGTTTTTAGCATTATAAGCTCACAGACCCACCATCGGGACATTGGGAGCAGAATTAGCAGTAGAAAATGCAAAATCCTGTCCACCTAATGATAATGAAAATATTTTATCTCTGCAGTTATAAGTTCCACAAGTCAGTTTAAATAACGTTTTGTGACAAGTATATTTTCACAAAACTGCAGTTGACGCTAACATAACAATTTGCTTGATAATTTCTCTCATACGTTACGACACTTCTTGTATTTTTCTTCGTTGAAACACACAGAATTTTACAGAAGCGACATAACTGTATAGCTAACTGACAGAAACAAACTACTGAATAACAAACTTGCTAACTCAGTACTCGATTATCAACTGTAATAGACTCATAAATCAATAACATCTGTAATCTAATTCGCGTTTTACATTGTCCAAATCGTTTCCCACACTCCTGTGAAAATTCACTATAAGTCACACATTTGTGATGCCATATAAAAGAAACTCTCTTTAACAAAATAAAAATAACGGAAAATAAGTCTGAATTAATATCCATAACCTGCAAGAAATTGTCTATTATGTTCACAGCAAAATCTAATCTTAGACGCTATGGAGTTTCACAAGGGGACATCAACTGGAAAATTTTAAGTTAATAAGTTAAGATTATTTATTACAAAGTAATTAATTTAAAAATTAAGAAACCTTTTGATCAAACACAGGTTATAATTGTGTGGTCCAGGTTCTTTCAGTTTTAAGTTATAGTTTTTGTGAAGAAGGTATTTTAATAAATATTGGTTAGTCGTTCACCTTCGCACCCCGCTAGTACAGCTGTATGTCTCCGGATTTACAACGCTAAAATCAGGGGTTCGATTCCCCTCGGTGGGCTCCACAGATAGCCCGATGTTGCTTTGCTATAAGAAAAACACACAAACATTCTCGTTAACCTTCTGCCATTTTTATCAACTTTGTTATCGAAGGTGTAACAGTGGTTCTTCTTGCTCTAACTTTTGTTTTTTAAATAATTTGTAATTGGTTCCTGGCTTAGACTCAAGTAGGTTTTATGATACCTTTCGAGTTTAAGCAAAGTTGTGATTTTTTTCAAAGTTCAATGACACAGTCATTGAAATTTCTTGATTAGTTATTTGTATGGGCTGTTACTTTGATATATTCAATTCGGCAGTTGTAGTTGTTGTTTGTGCACAAAGCTGCACGATGGGCTATATATACCCTGCCCACCACTGGTATCGAAACCCGTTTTTAGAGTATTAAGTTCGTAGAAATCCCGCTAAAATTGTATTAAAATTTCTTAAAGCTGAATCTAATAATAGGGGTTTGATACCATTATCAAATTTTAGTATTTAAACAAATAAAAGCAGGATTAAAATATCTTACTTCGAAGGAAGTGACACAGTGAACAATATTACCAACACACTTCGTCTAATTATGTTTAATATTATCAAAATAAGTTCATTAATACTTTTTTTTTAATCAACATCGAAACATTTCTTTTATAATTTCGAGTTACTTTTTTTTTTAATTTCGCGCAGAGCTACACAAGGTTTATCCGCGCTATATGTCCCTAATTTAGCAGTTTAAGACTAGAGGGAAGGCAACTAGTCATCACCACTCAACGCCAACTCTCGGGCTACTCTTTTATCAACAAATAGTGGAATTGACCGTCACATTATAACAACCCCACGGCTGAAAGGGCGAGCATGTTTGATGCGACGGGGATACGAAATTGCGACCCTCAGATTACAAGTCGAACGTCTTAACGCACCTGGCCATGCGGGCCTTCGATTTCCTAACGTCTAATCAATCACTTTATCTGGTAAATCGGGAGCAAATTACAGGCCTGGCAACGCCACGTGGGTTAGGGCATTTGACTTGTAATGTGAGGGTCGCGGGTTCGAATCCCCATCGCACCACTCCCCTCTTCGTTGGTGAAAGAGTCGCCCAAGAATTGGTGGTGGGTGGTAATGACTAACTGCCCTTTCGTCTTACACTGCTAAATTAGGGACGGCTAGCGCAGATAGTCCTTGTGTAGCTTTCCGCAAAAATCAAAAACAAAAAATAGAATTAAAGAATATTTCTGAAATAAAGAACCCCTATATGTTACTGTCATCTAGTGGCCAGTACATTTCCTCGTTAATTTATTAAAAATGTAGTACTCTTTAAAGTTGAAACTACTTACTGAATACATCGATAAAGAGTAACATCAAAATTGATAAAAAGTAAACTAGATCTTAATAGATACACACAACTACTTTTATTTATACTGTTAAAACTGCACGGCATACAAGTGATACAAGCACGCTGAGATTTGAAAGTACATAAATGGTAAAAACATTTTCATATAATTGCAAGTTTTGTTTCGAAGTTTCTTTCGTCCCTGTGAAGATGATAAACAGTTTAATCTTGTCATTATAAATAAAGTAATCTAAATAGAATCGTTTAAAATTAAGTTTTGAGGGTTTCGTTTAATAGATATTTATGTAAGATTATACACACACACAACTACTAACCAAATACAGTTTACTTTCACATAATGTGGTGTTTTACCTGATGTTATCCAATTATTCATGTGGAATTTCAAATTAATTGGTTAAATTTTTAAAAATTAAATTGGGATGCTTTAGGTGTATCGTATTTATTCGATTATACGTTTATCAAATATACGAGTTTAATTGTTCTATTAGTTACGAGTTATTTCCTCCAGATGAGTTTTCTCTTTTCAGAGGCAAGCTGTTTTAAGTTTTTGCTTTGTTTCTGAAAGTTTGGCTGAAACAATCAAGAATAGAAGGTATGAATAACATTTGTTACAGGCTTTATTGAAAGACTTAATTGCACTCCATTCGAAGATTTGCATGTGCACAAAATAATGCTAGTTTAATTACTTATGCAATTTTCGTTTACTTTTATTTTTGCTATATCTGCAATCGTAAATAGTAGCAACAAAGAGATATAGCTGTCCCCACCTACCGTCACACATTCAAAATATGTTGTAAATAATGAAATTGTGGTTAAACACCCCTTTTTTAAACAAAAATCAACAACAAAAAATCTTAATTTAAGAAATGGAGATATAAAATATATGCCGAGTAATGAATAATATTTCCAAGCATATGATATAGAAAACCAAACACCTGGTAAATAAAACTATTATCAATTCACATATTAGACGTATTAAATACTTATCAAATAAAACATTATAATATTTAACATATCAGGTATTAGATGAACAAACAATTCTATTTCAAACGTACAACATTAGATAAATTACTTAAATAAAATATTATGATAGATGAAATATTCATTAATATACACTCAAACGACACAATAAAGCAGGTGAAACCTTCAGTAACCACCTGAAACAACAACAAAAACATTAGATGATAATTCAGAATAAAGAATTTTAACATGCATGGTCACAGTGTTTACCAACTGCTTCCATTCCCATAAAATAAAGTTTAAGAACGTACAGTGTAACTGTTTGAGAACCCATCATGAGAAACGCCGCATGGCAGTATAATAAAGAAACACTTGCCGCATGATAATATAAAAAGTAAACAAAGTCGTGCTGATTCTTCTCATGCATTTTTATGGTCCATTACTTCAATGAGAATAATGTTTATCATAGGACGAAATATAGGACTATATTATTATCAAGTTCACATAATCAAGATTTAAAGATCCCAGATCTGACAAAGTACACTGATAAGATGTTTTTTTCAACAACTTTCGAATTTATTGTTATTATGCAGTTTATTGTGTATAATTACTAAATATGGCTAAGTTGATAGTGAAAGACAACTCTTACCCTTTGGTAACACAAGTCTAAGAAAGGGAGGATGGCATAAATTACAAGAAAGAAACTGTGTAAAAACTATAAGCAGAAAGTACAAGCAAATATGTAAGTTTCTGTTCGTTATCTGAACCCATTTCATACTAGTTCGGTCGCTAGATGTACATTCATATTACTGAGATCTTTGTTTGTAAAATAGAAAAAATAAATAAATTATCCACCATCACCTGTTAGTCACAAAATAAAAACTTTTGGAACACTTTGTGTTTACAATAATGTTTTATTTTCCTTATACCATTAACTTGGATGACAATTCATGAACGAATTGTTAAACTAATTTTACTATTTAATAGCATATCAACGTTATAGTAATTACAACCACAACATTTGATTTTCTGTTTGTACAGCATAGAAGTTTTAATTCTTGGTAACTTGTTTAAAATCAAAATATTTTTCATGCTTTTTAATGTTTAATTTTTTGTGTTTCTTTCCCATTTTAAGTAAGAAATATAATATAGAGTAATTGTTAAAATATTTTTAAAAACAACAAACAAATAATACATGTTTGATGAATATCCTGGATTAAACTAATCATAGGAAATAAATAAATGAAGGGACAACTAAACCCCACTTTCTATTATTATAAGCAATACAACTATCATTTACACAAAATAAAATTACTCCATTTATTTTCAAAAATAATTGTACCTAAAAACATCTGTATCACAGAAAGCAAGTAATACTTAAAAATCTTTAAAAGATAGAAAAACATATTTACAGGAAGCAAATAATTTTACCTTAACAAATTAATGAAATATAATGAAAGCCAAGAATGTGATTTATATAACAATAAAAAATTCCAAAAGCAAATAAATTATCCTTGAGGAAATTAAAACCAATTCTGGTAGTCATTCTGTGCATGTTCTAAAACAACAGTTTATCTCTTATGAAGTTAGAGATTCTGTATTTCCTCTAATTTCTAATCTAAAATAATATGATAATTCATCATATTGAAGTGGAGAAACAAGGCATGAAAACCAACTGGTATTACATTGTGTCAGTGACATAGTGGATCATCATTCTGAATCACGTTTGCAGACTTTAAATCCTTAACATATTAACTATGAAAAATGTGTAAACATATAAACTACACCAACCTCAGTTTCTTTGTTTATGAACATGAGGTTAAATAATGATAAACACTGAAGAATAAACAGGAAAAAAAGCAGCATGTCATTTGAGATGATAAAAGAGAAGAATGATTTAAATCTTCATTGATTCTATACCTAATGTAGTTTTAATGTTAACTTATGAACCAACATTTTCTGATATAAACAAAATATATAAAAATTTCTCAATTTCTGTTGAGCTTAGTTATTTTCACTTAAAAATCTAATAATATTAGAGGCTGAGAATTCAGATTTTTCATCACTCAAGTTCTGTTTAAACAACGTATTTTGTTGATTATTAAATGCAGACTGTTGTTTACTCATCATCGTTTCTAAAGCACCATTTGGTGGCCTTACTGTTGCTCTTACTTATTTGTTTGAAGTTTTACCCAAAGGTAAAAAGAACAATTTTCAAGAATTTGTCAACAGGTTGAAATACAAAAACATTAACTAAAGTTAGTGAAATGTATTACTCAAACCATTTTCTGATAAACATAGACAACTTAAAAAATGTTGGAAATGACCTTTTGCTTTAGAAAACTTGTTTAAAACCTGTACAGTTGGACCTCAGGGGTTAATATAATTGAAAACTTATGTAGAAGATTATTCCTTCTGAAACATAAAGATATACAATTTAATGTAAAATTATCTTAAATCAGAGAATATTTTTTGTTGTTAAGTTCCTGGTTACATTCAAATTCTATGAATAAAGAAGAATTAAAAATACTGAATGTAAGATTCTTCTCATAAGTTAAATGTTTATTCATTGGTAAGCACAGGCGCTTAGTTTTAACTGTATTTTACTTGATCTTATCCATGTTGGTTGGTACACAATACTTTAATAAAATATCATACTTGTTTTAACAAAGTTTGAAGAACTCTCTTTTTTATCCCATTAGTTTTTTTTTCAACTTGAAGAAAAAATTACCACCTTCATTCTAATACATTAAATTCAAAGTATCAAGTCCTTCAGTTTTAAAGCATCATTACAAGTAATTCAATATGGTATACCAATAAGAGGAATCATTTAGAGGCCTTTAGGAGTCACACATAATTTGGTGAGCATCATTTTTTGTTTTTAAAGAAAAAGATTATATATATTTATTTAAAACATTTTCGTGCTGCTGCATTAATACTGACTGTTATAAAAATAATTATTTAACAAATACTTTTGTGATATACATTTTCTTAAGGTTTAGCTGGATAAAATAGTATAACTTAACAGTAGTTTGTAATAGCATACATTTAAATCACATAAGGAGTTTATTTGGTATTCTTTATTAAATAAAATATGTCTCAGTATAATAGTGCCATTAAGAAGTTTAGTTTATGCAAAGTTATATATAGTGGAAATAGTAAATATGCAAAATAAAAAGGAAACTTAATATCATCATGTGTAAGTGAGCGAAAGTGTCAGCAACCACAAAACAATGAAATGAAAATATTTTAAAATGTACAAAGGTAAGAAATGTGAAAAAAACAAAGTAAAAAACCTTTATAGCCATGAGTTATATAACTTCATGACTATATAACTTTTTAACATTTGTTTACAGCATGTTTAATCTTGTGTATTTTTGTATTATGTTTTAAAATATATATATATATATAAAGCTGTGAAAAGAATAATACCAGCACACACATTAACTTATGGCATGATTTTCTTCAGCAGAAGTTATAAAAAAAACATGCTTTTAAATGGATGGATAGTTAGAAGAATGGGCAGATAGATGGGTGAGTAGGCAGGTAAGTAGATATAATTACAGTTGACTTTAGAGGTAGGAGGATCTGCTCACCTAAAGTATTTTGGTAATGTTAGATTTCTTGACATCTATTTTTTTATCCAACATATCATATAAGAACCATAAATACACATAAACACACACACACACACACACACACACACATATACATATATATACATGCATACACATTTATCCTAAAAATTCATGGATGTGACATACATCTGAATGAGCTACATGACATCACTTGCTTAATACTAGATTAATCTGTTTTAAGGATAGGATGAAGTTAGCTTACAATATATCAGAGGCATTGCTAAGTGTTTAAAATATCTGAGACTTGGGTTCATAGGTGCAGGAAACTTTGGCATTTTAATGTGATACTAATCATGAATTTCTATTATAATTTAGCTTGACACCAACTGGGTATCTGGAGCACTGTCAAATAGAATTGGTGCATGAGTCTCATGTGCCAGTGCTTAGTGCACTTCTGCAACACATGTTCTTTTAACACAACTTATAACTGCCATAGAATACACTGAAACACATCACTTAACCTACTTTGATTTTGATAAAATATTCAGCTGTCAGGCTTAATAACTTAACCTTCTGCAACAACATTTTAACACACAGAAAGAGAATAAATAAAATTTTCAAAAACCTTTCTGGACAAAGAGAAAATTACTTGCATGTTAAATAATATATGTTTATGTTCTGGTGCTCATAATGTACATGACAATTTCAGAGTAAATTTCATACACAATATTTTACACTTATTTAAACAGAGGATGAAAACATTCATTGTTAACATAGATTTTATTATCTATAGATGAAATGTGAAAAGATGTAGGATTTATTTGCCCAGAACTTTGGAATGATTTAAATTGGCTTTCATATTTTTAGAAGTTCAGCCAAATAAATTCAAAACACAGTCCATAGAAATTTCAGTTCACTTAAACCAGGACCCCTTTCCAATGTTTTAACAAGAGATATGTTTGGTTTATGAAAATAACAGATTGATAAAAAACTTTAAAAAAATGCCAAACTAAAGATGTTGACCTTATTATATGTTTGATGCAAACAATAAGTCAATGAATTAGAAGGTTTATGTTAAGTACTCATCTTCTTAAAAGAATAAAGCATTCTTATTAATGAACAAAGCCTAGATAAATACAGAAATATGAAAGAAGAAATACATCCTGGAAGTTAAAAGGACTAGAATTAATATAATTATTATATGGTAAACTATCATAATATACATATATAAAGCACTCCGCAATAAGTTATTTTTACTAAAATAGTTAGAATTTTACATCAAAGAAATAAATTTTTCAGAAAATTTCTTACACTATTGTCGGTTAGAAATCTTAGATATTACTTCAATAATTCAGTTCAGAATTTACAGTGACTAGCTGCAATATATATATTAACATATAAGTATTTTTTAATTCTTACATACTTTTAGTTCAGTGCTATATATAACTTTAATATAGTTTATCTTAAGCATTAATCAGTAAGATAAAAATTTATAAAGTATTCATTAATGGAGGTTAACTTTCATTAGGTTCTTTCTTTTGTCTAATTAAAAAAACTCATATTACACTGATAAATAAGGCACATATAATTACATCTGCAAAGTAGAAGAAAACAAATAACTAAATGATTAAAAATATGTGCATCAAAACAGTCTATAAAACAATAAATATCTTGTTGGCTAACAGTGATAGAAAAATTATTACAAGTTGAATAATACTTTAATTTTTGGACCATAATGCTGTAGTATAGTGCTGTTTGTACATGTAAATACAGCATACTGCATGTTTAACATAAATTTATATTAGAGCCAAAAAATAAGTTTTTCATTATTGTTATAAAAACACCTTTCTTAAGGAAGATCACAGTGCTGCCCATATCATGTCCTCTTACAGCTACATTTTTAAAAGGTAAAATAGTTCAGAATCTTTTAAAATATTCTATTTTATCCACTATCAACCAGATATAGATGAAAATGTTTTCATATCTCAAACCTTAATTAAAAACCTATCTAATAGTTGTTCTTAAGTATGCCAAGATGATTAAAAAAAGTTTGAAATTTTCATATTTTTTAAAGACTGAAATTTAATAAGAGTACCTAAATAATGAAAAAGCTTATAATTTATTTAAGTAAATTTTCTTACTGAAAATAAGTCTACATACATCTATGTAGTAGGTGTCCAGCCAAGACGAGTTATTTTATAATGAATAGTTTTCAGATTTTGCAGAGTACAGTTTTTTTTCCAAATATTTAAACTGTTCAATCAGAGTAGAATATAGCTAACCAAATGTAATTAAAAATGCATTATACAGAACAAAATGTGTTTAATATTTTTAAAAGTTAATTTCCCAATCAGAAAATTAACATATAACCAATTTTCATTTAAATTTACCATTCTGTTACTGTGGATTAAATACATGTACCTGTTGTTCTACTATAATCTAATATTTTGTGTTTTCATTTAGTTTATGTTGAAACTCTTCTTAAAACATATTAATTTAGAAGTAAAATATGATTTGATTCTGGAGTGTCTAAAAATGTATAAATTCATATTAGAACCAATGATTACTAGATACATAACTCTACAACCAGCTTCGAAATAACTCTTGACACAATGGCAGAAGATCTTAATTACTATATTGCCCCTAATTACTACCTTGGAGGTATTGCAAACTGCAAAGGAAGTCTGTGGTAGTAATAGTATTTGTGTATTTCTGGATTCTATTTCTTCATGTGATTTGTTGATTTCAATGCTAATAAGTGCATTTGTTTTTCATTTCTTCTAAATTAAAAGTATTTTAATAAAAGTGGGTTATATGTTGTATTACTATTGCTGTCAGAGAAGGTAAACTTTATAAAAAATACTAGGGAAATTGGATAATTAGGGTGGGGGTATTGATTTGGGGCAATATAGTAGTTCATTTTTGTGTTGAATGATTAATTAATAATGATACTATTTTTTGTCTTTATAAAGTAAACCTTCAGCCAGCTGCATGTTTAAAGGCACAACCATCTTCTGTTTGGTCTCTGCTTACATTTTATAAACCCATTTCATTCACTCATTGATTAGATATTAAGGTAATTAAAAGAGAAAATAAATTAAAACGTTGTTATTATTACTTTATATTATTTACTTTATAAAAAGAGATTAAGAAGGTGGAAAATTATTTACATTACAGTTCATCCATACTTTATGCCTCTCCAACGCTTGAGTGAAAAATAGATC
This sequence comes from Tachypleus tridentatus, assembly GCF_004210375.1. Classification (NCBI taxonomy): domain Eukaryota; kingdom Metazoa; phylum Arthropoda; class Merostomata; order Xiphosura; family Limulidae; genus Tachypleus; species Tachypleus tridentatus. The sequence continues at coordinate 61,182,755 of NC_134828.1, forward strand.
CATTCATCTAACTCAAACAGTTGTGTTCTAGCATGTGTTAAGTCTGTTAGGGTTAAGCATGAATATGGTTGTTGACTTTATAATTTTTTTTTTACTGATATCACTGAAAGAAAAATTTTGTTTTATTTACACGTTTACAAACCAATGGTCTATTTGTACTGACATTCATTTTTATAGATCATTAAAACAAAACTTTATTTTTCTAATTACTTGTTCACAAACAATATTAAAACGTCTTTCTGTATTGATTGTCTGTAAACTTAAACTGCTGCATGAGTAACACGATCATAATAATATCTTGTAAGTAAGCAGGAAAATCATTAAAAGGTCCTTAAATATTTGAAGGAGCAATACAGTCAAGATTATTTAATTTATGTGGGTAGTACAATCAAGATAATTTATGTGGGTAGTACAATCAAGATAATTTATGTGGGTAGTACAATCAAGATAATTTATGGGTAGTATCAAGATAATTTATGTGGGTAGTACAATCAATGTGGGTAGTAATCAAGATAATTTATGTGGGTAGTACAATCAAGATAATTTATGTGGGTAGTACAATCAAGATAATTTATGTGGGTAGTACAATCAAGATAATTTATGTGGGTAGTACAATCAAAATAATTTACATGGGTAGTACAATCAAAATAATTTATATGGGTAGTACAATCAAGATAATTTATATGGATAGTACAATCAAGTAAATTTATGTGGGTAGTACAATCAAAATAATTTATATGGGTAGTACAATCAAAATAATTTATGTGGGTAGTACAATCCAAGATTATGTCAATTACATGAGCAATATAATTATGGTCACGCAATTTATGTAAAAAGTACAATCAAAGTCAGGTCACTTATATAGATAATGGTTAGAGTCTATGTGAGCAATAATATCGAAATTTGAGGCTTTATATGATTATATATATGACCACAGTAATTAGTGTTCAGGGTTTTTAAAATATTGAGTGATTGCTTGTTTCATTTAATTATAACTATTAATACAGTTTCCACCCAACACTAAGATTTTTCAAGACAAAATCTCTTTTAGTTACAGTATTCTAACAACTAATGACACAGTATTTAAATAATATCTCTGGATAGTAGGAATTCACATACTTAAAATTTTGTTAAATAGAATAATGTTACATTATTATAATTTGTTGGAGCTAGATGACTGAATTAGTCACAGGCAGTAAAAAAATTATATTATTATATTTATATAAAACTTTTTAGGCAAAATCATGTATTTCTAGAGCTTAGAAAAAAACAGCTAACTTCAAACAATGATCCAGTCACTCAATGCTTTTTAACTTGATATACACAATTCCTAATTTAAGTACAATAAATATCATTCAATATTAAACCATACTTAAATTACCATCTACATGCTGAAAATTACATTTTGATGGTGTTTCACAATTCATAAGTTATACTAAAATAAAATACACAATTTTTGTTCAAATTATCATTAACTGTTTCAAATACCATTTAACCTATAAAATCCACAATGACTGGCAATTTGATGCAGACAAAAACACTTTCCCTAAGATTCATATGTCTTATTCTCTTACAACACATATAAAGTTTTAAATTTCATTTCATTAACAAACAGTGATTGCACTGCAGTGTTCAGAAAAAAAGAACTGAATACCAAAAGTAAATGGTATGATACTACAAAGTTGAAACACTTCTGGACTAAAATCCTGAAGATAATATATCAAGAATACAGAAAACTAGCCAATTCCTGTTGAATATCTTGGAATTCTTGAAGAGTCTGAGCAAGATGCTGGCTCAGTTGTTCAAGTGTTCCTCTTTTGGAGCTATTGGTAGCTTTAGTAGTATTAATTTGTTCTTGTAGTTTTGCAATTCTTGTTTTGAGTCCTTCATTTTCAAGAAGCAATACCTAAATATACAAACATAATTAATACGTTGTGAGTTTAATGCATTTTGCTTTTGGAAGAAAACAAAATATTACAACAATAAACATTTAAAATGGTTCTAAAGAACGTTTTAAATAAGAATTTATTGATACTTTGTTATATTAATTACTTAAACATATACCTCTGATAAAATAATTTGGATGGACTTGAAAACTTACCTTTTTTAAGCAATATTTTGTGTAATTTCTTGATAATATTCATAGGAGATTTATCACTTACAGTCATAGGTATAAAAGTACTTATAATAGAATCTGGTTAACCATTTACAATCACCATTCAGATTAGGAAATTGTATACTATAAAATATTTATGTTTGAAAAGTTATAAATTTTGGAACTGGTAAACATTCTATAACTTGCCTCACAATCTTAGCCTTTTAGTTAATCAAAGGTTGAACATTTCAAATATATTATGATCTTACTATAAATTAAAAACTCATGAAAAACCTAAAAATGGAAACTTTGTACATAAATACTGAAGCCAAATCTTTCCATAAAAAATGTTTTTGTTACTATTCTTCATATTCATCACATAAACTAACAGAATAGAAATATATATATATATCATTATGATCTTTCAAGATTTAATAGTCTCTGTTGATTAAATCATAAATTAACACTGTGCATATTTGGGTTTCAGACAATGTGGTAAAATTAACTTTAATTTCAGAATTTATATTAATAATTATATAAAATTCTTTGATGATATTAGCATCCCACTCATTTTAAAAAATAGATCTATGAAAAAGCAGTTTTGTTCAGAAGTACCATTTTGCAAAAGGCCTGGGGAGGACAAAGAAGGGTGATCTCATATTGCTCTCCCCAATTCAGTTGGTAAACCTACCCTGTGGAGCAACTTACATACATATGTGTTAATCTGGCTTGACTAGAAACTGCAATCTAGGGCTCTTCCTGAGTTTTAGGAGGGAGTCATCACACCTCACAAAATGACATCTCTGGGTTTTAAACTAAAATTTAGCTTTGAGTTAAATTTTAGAACAATTAAACTGTTGAATACTTTCAGACACAAAGTCTTGTAAGTTATTTTATTAATTCTGATTATTTTGTTATTCTTCTGAATATTTGTTAATAACTTGTTTAAAGATGAGTATTATGGAAATACTGTTAAAGGTAGTTTAAAACTAGTCCCAAATTTAAAAAATTTAAATAAGCTGGTGTGATGGGAGTTTAATTTTTCTAAAAATTACAGAGGATCAGTAAGATTGGTCAAACAGGAAATTAGGACATCAAAAAAGGAGGTGTGAAGAATGATTTGATGAAAATGTAAAAATTAACAGTAAGAATTTCTTTAAATACATTAATGGTAATCAAAATGTTTGGATGGAGGTATTACATTTGAGGGATGATAGAGGAAGGCTAATATCTGATGATCATGAGATGGCTGGGTTAATAAATTTTGCTTTTTGTTGAGTTTTTACTAATGATGAATTAAGTAGTATTCTTCATTTTGAACAGTTGACAGATGTAAGCAAGATTGTACAAGATGATCACATGAATTCTGGGCTTGGGAAACTTAAAAGAAGGATAAGACTCCAGGATCAGATTATATTTCCCAAGGTGATGTTACACATTGGATATGTGAGCTACCTCCTATAATTTTTTGTAAGTTCTTGAATAGTTGGCACATGCCAGAGGATTGAAAGTTGGTTAATGTTATTCCTCTTTTCAAGGGAGGTGATAAAAACTGTCCAAATAATTATAGGCTATTAACTTACATCACTGGTGGGAAAAGTTCTGTAATGTCTGATGAAAGATACAGGGTGTTCGGAAAGTCACTGTGCACTTATATATTTATTAACAGACAAAACTGCACAGTGACTTTCTGAACACCCTGTACTTTGTAAAGACATTTAACAAAATATAGAATTTTATTGAATTATCAATATGATTTCAATAAAGAAAAATCTTATTTTATAAATCTTTTGATATTCTTAGAACAGGTTACTAGTTATGTAGATCAGGGTAAGAGTATATATGTGGTGTATATAGATTTGCAGAAAGCAGTTGACAAAGTGCCACATAAAAGGCTTGTAAGAAAAGTTAGCTAATTGTATAGAAGAATGGTTGGATGGAAAAAAGTAGGAGGTTGTTATAAATAGAGTTCAGTCAAACTGGATTAATGTTAAAAGTTGGTACCTCAAGACTCAGTCTTAGGACTTGCACTATCTTTGATTTACATCAATGGCATAGATGGAGCAATGGTCAATAATTACTAAAAGTTACTGGTCATGAAGAAGATGCTTCTGCTTTATAAGATAATTTAGATCATTTAGTGAGTTGGACAAATGGGTTTTAATTATAATAAATGCAAGATAATGCATGTGAGTTATCATAATTTAAATTATAAGTATAATTTGGATGGGAATAACCTTAACAGTATTGAGAAAGAAAGGGATTTTGATGTAGTGATTGATCAGTCTCTTAAACCATCCAGGCAGTGTGCTGTTGTTAGTGCTAGAACAAGTAGGATTTAATGTTGTCTGTACAGAAATACTGAATACAAGTCTAAAGAGGTTATAATTTCATTGCATAAGTTACTAAGATGGAACGATGAACTAAAAGTTCCATGGAACATAGATGTAAAGGAGAAGGTAGAGTTTGATTGCTCTTGGTGTCAAAGAAAATCTCCAAATATACTAAATATTAGGTTGGTCAAAGGGCTTACTTCTCCAATTTGATTAACCAGCCTACTTGAGCTGCTACAAAAAGGAGCTGTTGAGTGTGAGTGATTGACTTCTGCTCAGAACGAGCTAAAAGTAGCCAGTCATCCATGTAATGGTGAAATACCTTCCATAAAGACATGAACAATGTATCAAAACATATTTGTGGCCAAGGCAAGCCTGAAGAGGAATGTCAAAAATTGGTAAACTATTCTGAAATGAACAAACTGAAGATAAGGTTGAAATTGAACTGTAATTAGGATTTGGAAGTAAGCATTGTAATCATCGATTTTTGTCATCCATGACCCTGGAGAAAATGCCTACCTCAGGGAGAGAAATGACTTCATAGTGAACTTAGGTAGTGTGATGAAGTGATTAAGGTATGATAAATTGATGACTGGTCTCCAATCAACAATTTTCTTTGGAATGATGAAAAGATGTTAAACAAAAACCTTCTGAGGAATGGGAAACCAATTCCATAGCCTGTTGCTAAAGTAATTTGAGAACCATCTCTGACAGATGCAGGTTAAGGAGAAATGGGAGGTGGGAAAGGAACTTGATAGTGAAATTCTCCAAAAGAACCTGAGTTACCCATTGATCATCGATAAAGGAAAGCCAGCAAGGAAGAAAATCCAATGGTTGAGCACTGTTGGTGATGGGTGGTATGTCACTGAGGGCCCTGACAAAAAGAAGTACCATGAGTCAAAGCAACAGGTAATGGGTGGGATGATGAAGAGCAAGAAACAGGAATGGGTGGCATAGAAGTCTTTCACCAAGATAAACAGGCCACAAAATTAGAAGGGGTGGACTTTTGGTGAGTTGATGTTACTCACAGCTTGATACTGTCAGTGATAGTATCGAAGTCATAACATCTAAGAAAAGAAATAAGAAATAAGTCACTAAGAAAAATGGATGGTAAATTGACAAGCCAAAATTAAGTCCTGACCTATAAGATCCAAACAACAAAGAGACCACAAATATAATGTGAGTGCTGAGGACAATATGCAGGCTAATGTGAAGGGTCTTAGTAGAAAATCCCTCAAGAGTTCTGTGCAGGGCCTCCAAAAGTAGACACTTGGAAGAAAAATATATGAGAAGGGTGTTAAGGGTAAGACAAGGTGAGAATATTGGACATGTGTGAAATTAATGTTAGATTCTGGAGCCATCTCCTAAAGAGGAACCCAACAGCTGTTGATTCAGAAACAAAACATCTACAAGGTGGTAAGAAAGAACATATTGGTCAGAGGCTCTAGGAAGTGTAACATACTGATTCCTTCACTTAACTGGAAGAGAAGGTGATCCATATTGACCCAAGTATCAGGAAAGGAAAGAAATACTCAATATATAGCTGAGAAGAATGCTCATGCAAGAAGGAAGAATGAGGGGAGTAAGGTATATTGGGAAAGAGATAAAATATCACAAATCTGAAATACAAAGTTTGTGAAGCCGTAGGGAAATTTTAAGGCTGGAATTGGAAAAGAACAACAAACTCTGACAGAGGAAAAAGATTATCAAAATCTTTGTCATCCTGAATGATTTCAGCAGAATCATGAGGATCATGGGCAATGTCAGGGGATAAAGGGTAGTCCCATGTAATCTTCAATCTCCTGACATATAAAAGAAGAAAGATCCATCATCAGGTTGCCTGCAGCTGATGTCTGAGACAAAACACTGGTCAGTGATGTGACACCTGAAGTAGTACCCTTGAATTTGGAATCCATAACTCACAAAATCCACATTAAATGGTTTAGTGCAATAATAGAACAACAATAAATTGGGTTTAAAGTGTATAAAAAGGGAACAACATCAAGTGAAAATTAAATGAAGTGTTGCATGAAAAGTGTGAAACAAAAAATAAAATGTCTGTATTCAACAGCTGCCAAACAAGAAGTGATGGTTCGATAGAGGAGTGTAGAAAAAGCCATATGTGTCACATGAATGACCATGCTCCTATTGGTTAAGAAGTGATGTATTATGATTTGCATGGCAGACATATTAAAATTTTCCAATTATAAAGTGGAAAATTTGTGGCATGCATAAAAGAAATGTTTGAATACAGAGAGCAGCACTGAACAATAATGCCTAATCTTGTGACAGAAATAATGAAGGAACTTGTTTTCATGGATTTATTCTATCCAATCTGACTTCAAAATGCTTCTCTTTTTCCCTATTGATCCTTGTGGTGCTACTATCTTGCCTTATTTGTCCTTGAATTGCTACTATTTTGTCCAATCAGCATACTAATTATTTATAAATGTTCATCACATTTTTACTGTTTATATACACGATGATGTACATGCAACAACTTTAACTACATCTAAAAAATTGGGTTAAATACTTGTATTATGTTTTTCATGTGACATTTGGTATGTTTGTCTGTTTTATTTATGTTATTGTTTTTAATTTAAGAATGTTTGTTCCAGACCTTGTCCTTGGGTTCTTTTATAGGAAGTCTTGGCCACAGTTGGAGTTCCTCTTTATATAATTCTACAAGGATTCTTTTAAGAGTTAATAGAATGTCATAGCAATATTAAACTTTCAAAGGTCTGGAGGTATATAAGTATTTAAATTCTCTAAAAGGTTTAGACCTCGACAAATTTAATAGAATTCTGATCTCTCTCATGGGTGCTTGGTTTTCTTCCTTGGAATTCAGCATTTCAGTTGTTAATTATGCATAATGTGTCCTACAGTTTTGGGATTTTGTCTGAAAATGCACCTTGCTTTGATTTAACTACTGTTCAGTAATGATACTGTGATTGCATTATTATTATTTCAGTATTGGAGTGTTTACTAACTCCTTTCTCAGAGATAATATTTCTTCAGTACTGTTAACAATGTTAATAAAGAGCTCATAACTTATCCTGCCTTCACCTTAATTACATTACATATACATATATATATGTGTGTGTGTGTGTGCATGTATGTATGTATAAAGAAAATATCTAGGCTAGTCTTAAAAACCACAGAGAAAAAAGCATAACATGTTATGTTTCAATCTAGATTTCTATATTTTAATTTCAATTATTAATTCTAATTCTTTGCTTTTCTGCTTCATTAAGAACATATTCCTACAAGCAGTTATAGATTTTAATATGAAATTAACATATACCTATATTGTAGATGGAGTTGTCAAATTTGTTTGTTTGCAATTAAGCATAAAGTTACATGAAGGGCTATCTGTGCTCTGCCTACTATAAGTATTGAAACCTGGTTTCTTGCATTGTAGGTTTGCAGACATAGTGCTGTGCCACTAGGGGGTGAGTTAATCATATTTAGTATGTTAACTCTTGAGTTCATAAAATTCACAATCAACATTTCCAAATCACTTGAAAATTTTCTAGATGTTAATAAAAATTCAGGCAGAACTTCATTTAGTGATAAACACTAATTGAATAAACACTTTCTTCCCAATAGGTGTCATCCTCTATGTTGTACTAAAAACCTACCATATAGTTTTCATGAAAAACAAAATTTAAGATCTTTCAGCTGTAACTTTCAAATCTCCATTAAGTTTATGAGACCTACTTGATTTAAAGTGATAGGATATAAATCTACTTGCAATTATACTACTAAACATGTTGTTTTGTGTTTATATAATATATGACTATAATAGAAGACTTTATATAAAAAACAACCTCCCAATTATTGATGCTATATCATTTGTCACTAAGATACCTAGATGAGGCTTACAGTATGATGGGGAAGTAGAACAAACATTAAGTTCATGAATCAAGACACACAGTTCAGATAATGCACACAACAGATAAGAACTCCCTGGGTCTGAACACTTATACCAAGCTAGTCATAGTATTTTGGATATGATGATTTCCAAACACTAAGTTCATAAGTAAGTAAACAGACACAAACTTCCTCCAAGTGGAAGCTTTGATCAGGAATAAATAAATTGAACAGCACTTGTGCACAGAATTTTTTTTTTAAACATGCAACACCAAATTGTATAGCAATAAAATTAGCTTTGTTGAAAATGGGGTACAGTCTTTAAAAAAATTATATTTTTGGCAGCACGCTATGCTACCATCATCAGAAGTAAGAGTTAAAATCAGATACTGACCAATATACCTATATCATTTACAACTTTACCTCTCAATGGTATCTTGACTATGAACACAATTCCAAGTTTAGCTCTTTTATTAAAGAGATTTTGTTCTGAACAAATGAGGCACAAGGAACTAAAAGCCAACTTTGTATAAAAAAATATAATGGAATGCGATACTGTAATCAAATCAAAGGAATTAAACAGATTTGAAGGGAAAAAAACCTTAGTGAACAAATAATAAAAAAATGTATAGAAAAAGTGACAATTTTCACATGTTAGGTTTACAGATCAGTAACACAGCTCAGACAGAAGAAACAAGAGATGCATACACTGTATAAATAATTCCTGTATGTAAAAGCTTTAAGTAAACCAATCATACCATCTGAGATATGAATTGAAAAAATGAAGGATATGTATCACTAATAAGAAGTGGTGTGGAATATTAGGCTTAGTACTTTTACACCATAAAAACATTCACTTCCTTCTGTGCTTCCCAAGAAAAAAAAACTGTTTTCATTTTTCAGAAAACTAATTTGTTCCTTTCTTAATTTTGTTCTAGAGCAAAGCCACTTTCTAAGGAACGTTGTCCTCTCCTTAACCAAGAATCTGAAAATAAAAAAAAAATACCTTAAGTTTTTCTTCTGCCTTTATATTTAATGCTGGAGACCCATCTAATTTCTTCCTTAAGCATTCCAGTTCCTGGAAGATTAAAACATGTTGATATCAGACGTGCAAGTTAAATTCTATAATACAGCATAAAGTTTCTATCAAAACTGTATGAAAAACTTAGTTTAGGCAATCAAAAGCTAACATCATGTAAAAGAACTAAAATTTTCATAGTATATTTATAGCTTCTGTGAAAATTATCTGAAACTCATAAGTTGAGAAACAAATTATATTATGTGAGGAGAATAAAATAATACAGTTACCATAAAGTTTCCATCAAAATTATTTAGTAAGCTTAAATTTGGCAGTCCATTAAAGGATGTTCAGAGAAAAATATCATGATACAACAGAATTTCATATGTCAGTCCAGTAATTTTAACTTTAGTAAACAAATAACTAATATTTTTTGAGCAAAACTAAATTTTTAAATTTATCAAGATGATCATATGAAAACTTTTAGAGACTTAACTTGACACAAGGCACATAAAAAAAATTAAAGTGTATTAAGAACAGCTCCTGGCATGGACTTCAAGCAAAATAAGCATAATGCAAAAATTGTCATCAGGTGCAAAAATTGAAATCTAAAAATATACCAAGAGTTGACACATACTTCAATGTACTAATGTGCAAACAAGTTAGATAAGCCATTAACCTGCTGTTGTAGGCCAATAGATATATTTAAAATTACATCATCCTCAGGTAAATATAAATTAGTTAACTCATAAGCCAATTTTGGTGGTGTAGACCAATAAAAATATTTCAGATTGCATCATCCTCAGGCAAAAATAAATTATAAAACCTATTAGCTGATGACTTCAGTGTTGCAGATAAACACATGTATTTGTAAGAAATCCACTGGCACAAAAACACACAAGTAACCCACTATCTCACTTCAGCAATATACATCAAAATTAACAGGGATATCTTCATGGTTATATGAAGTTTTTTACTTAGATTTAATATTAGCATACCAGTAATTGTTGTTCCATATAAAGAACAAGATATATAATAAGAAATCTCTAAGCTTCTGTCACATAAACTAATTTCTGTATGAGAATCAATCAAATTATCAACATAAAACATTAAGATCCAGTAAAGATTTTTATAACTTACCTAGAAAATGAGTAATAACTAACCAACTGTAGAGTTAGTGGTACTATTTAACTATAAGAAAATGTATTGGTAACCTCTACTGGATAATGAACGCTTGAAGAATGCAGAAAAAAAATTAAACAAGTAAATCTTGGATCAACTAATTTTTTTCTTAAGCATCTGTTGATTTTACATTTAGTGCTAGCAGATGTCCTATCCTGTAATAGTTATTACAAAGTTATTAACTAAAAGTAATCTTAATGTTATTATGAATAAGTGTTAAAACTAATGTATGTTTTGTAACTGATGAACAAATACACTGTACTGTTTAAAAAATCTTCACGTTTTCATGGAAAGAAGTCTCAATTGTTGCCGTTTTATAACAGTGTTTTACCATACTTAACCTATTCTGAAAGGAATAATCTATTCTAAGTTTTAATACATATGGGGAAATTTGTCCCCACTTCATTCCCAAAGCTTGACTACTTGATGAAAATTGGAAAGTTGTATTTTAATCATTCAAATAAACTCATCCAGATAGATTGAAAGACAGTTTAATATTTTTGCTCTGGGTAAGTCATTCCAAAATTCTAATACTAATTCTTTGAAATCTGAAATGGGTCGTTCATACTTGGAGCAGGGAGTGCTATCTTATTAGAATAGATAAGCTTATTAAGTAGTTATCTGTCATGGTTCTGGATGGTGTTCAGTTAGATCTGTAAATATGGATACAAAACACTGGACAAGCCCAATTTAAAGATCAAATCAATATTGTAACACCCCAACTACAGTTCTTCACAATTCTCACACAGAACAACTGGCATATTTGCTTATTGGCCTCATTCAATACGATATTCCATCATCAAGTCAAAACTAGTGAAAGTTTTAGTGCCAATATATGTTTTACACCAATCAATATAGTGCAAATTATTTTGGTATGATATAGTTCTTGTATTACAGCTTTCCCAAAGTATTCATAATCATGTAGAGTTTACATACAACAGCCCTTCATTTGTATGACTACAGTTAATATAGATAATTGAGTATATTATATTAAAAAAAATTGAAACCTGTTCACATTATTAGTCTATGTTGCTACATCTACTCATGCTCTATCTGATTACTGTACATTTTTACTATAGCCTTGTAGCATAGTTTCCATTACAAAAGGCTCAGTCATAAGTGTGTTAAGTCTAATGTACACCATTCTTCTTTGCTCAATTTTTGGCATTTATGTAGAGTATTATTATAATGGATTCCTAGCAGGTGTTTCAACAGTCCAGTTACACAGAAATTCACAAACACTGCATTTGGCAATGTGACTGATATGTCTTCATATGGAGTAGCACAAATGCTTGTTTCATTCTCCAGCTGCTTGAGGTATGAGATGGCTAAATGGGATATATGATTGAAAACTTTATCATGGTGAACCTATACCTTGTTGATCTTATTTGCTTACAAAACTGGTACTTCTGTGGTAAATAACAAGGGTCAATTGAACATTGGGCTGACAGTAATCAGACTTCATCTTGAACTTTGTATCCATTCTCCAAATCATTAATTTGTCATTTGCATAATATTCAGACATGATAATAAATCCATTTGAAACATTTCTCAACATATGTCATAGAACTTTTAAGACTTTCTTTCACTCACTGACCACTAGAAAATGACACAAGATTTGTTATGGTTTTCAAGGTACACATACAGTTTGTCAAGTGTCTCTATATACTGTCATTTTTCCCTCATCAGGTACTGTTTATACATTTTTCTATAGTTGGTCTTCCTTTCTTGAATATGTCAAGGAAGCAACTTGTGCTACATTTCCAAACACAGAACCTTTTTATCATGTTTGTTACTGCTGCCTTGCTGTGGAACATAAAGAGCTTTGACCTTTGTGTTTTTGAATCATCATCTGTTACAAAACAATGTACTTTGCTTACCACAACTTGTTGAAGGTCTCTTTTTGGAGGCTCTTGGTGCTGCAATTTGATCACTATTTGTTTTCTAAAGTCATTTGGTACAAAGCATATTCCTGTCTTTAAGATGCAAATGTATGAAAACTGTGAGTTAGAAATAGTTATTTCATACCCTTCCCAAATGCAACCAATTTTTCACGATATTGTACTACTTACAAACTGCATATGATCAGATGTTATTCTGATACATGCCATTTTACATTGGTTACAGCTATCATGTAACTTGTGGTTTTGCATATTTAAAATTATTTTAACATAACATTCTCAACTATCTGTACAGTAGTCAGTATAAAGTTGATAAAGTAAATTTTTGTGATAACTTTAGGCCATTTGATGTTTGTTAAATGTTTTTTTTACAGAAGTCAACCTGTTAAGTTCTTGATACTGTTGAATGGTCTCTTCAAGTTAGATCTTATTTGATCAAAAACTGACTTTTTCAAGTATTAATTTTTGATACTTACAGAAACCTATAATTTATCTTTTGTGAAATTAAGATAATTCACAAGATTTGTGCATCATGCTGAAACTTTGACTAACGAGTTTACTTAATTAATGACGTTTTATTTCTACTCATTGGGCTAGTTTTTAAAGTTTGATTGATGCGGCATGTAGCATGTTCAAGGATCTTTGAACACTTCTGGCAGATTATTATTTTTTTAAGTATCATTGTAATGATAAACTTACAAAGCTTGTTATTTGTTCTGTTGAAAGTGATGTTATAGTTATGTATTTTATAAGTGAATGTTTGCTTTCAAATGGTGTTTTAATGAAATGCTAGAATTATTTAATTTAGTAACTGGATTGTACATAAAGTAATAATAGAAATCATGGATAAACTATATCAAGAATAAAGCAGTAATGTAAAAAAAGGACTTTTGATATCTTCAAAACTGATGCAATTTAACAAACAAGTAAATTAGTATTATTAAAAATATTAAAACAGATGTTTGTGAATCAAGAGTTGCATTGTCAAAAATAATGAACAATGTGCATTTTAAAAACAAAGTAGTAAGATTGAAAAGAAACAGTCAGTAGTATTTCCAATAAAACCACAATATAAAAAATAATAAAGTGCTATGTCTTAAATGAAATCATATGATTAGAAGTAATGAAGTGGTTACTAAAAATATTCTCATTTAGAAGATAAAGCAGTAATGTAAGAAATAAAGAATCAGCTGGGTCTTCAATAAAGCTGTAGCACAAGATACAATGAAAATGTTTTGTAATTAGCAAAGTTGGAGTGTGAAAAATAATAACTACAAGTGTTTCTAAAAGGGTTTAAAGTAAAAAATAATGAAACAGCTGCATATTCAATTAAACACATATGTCTTTGATAATACTCTAAAGTAATGTAAAAAAGAAATTAATTGTATTTTTAAGAGGACATAATGCATTAATAAAAAAATAGCTACTTCCAGAAAACTGGAATATAAAAATATATTAACTACCTGTATTTACATTAATAGTATTGTAAAAAATACTAAACTATGTGTGTCTTCTCCAAAACTGTAATATTAGTAAAAATGAATATTTTCTGTCTTCAATAATGCTGTGTAAAAGTAATGAATATTCAACTAACTGAATACTTAATAGGAAACAGTAAAACATAAGTGTCTTCAATAAAGGTATAATATAATAAAAAAAGATAACAGGTATGAGTATAGTTTAGTATAGAAATCAGTAAAACATTTGTGTCTTTAATATAGTTGTAATACAGGGTGTTCGGAAAGTCACTGTGCACTTATATAATTATTAACAGACATGTTTCAATACAGAATACAGGAGGTAAATATGAATGACAATTATAAATAATGTTGAAAGTGACCCCCGTTGGCATCAATACAGGCTTGGATCCTTCTTATTTTGTTTCTAAACACTGCTATCAGTTGCTGGCTTGAAATAGACTGAATAGACATATGATTACAAAACTGCACAGTGACTTTCCGAACACCCTGTAGAATAACAAAATGAATATGTCCTGAATAAGAACAAAAGGTAAGAAATAAAGAGCTAAAATTATTTTTAATAGTGTTTCAGGCTCTGTTTTTATTCTAGGGTTTTTTTAGAAACTTATGTTGTTGTTTGGCTGGAAAGGAGTAAGATACAGGATCATACAGCAGCATGATGAACATGGATTAATGATTAATATTCTCCAAAGCAGTTACAAAAAAAGACAAAAATTTTAAAAACAAAACAAGAGACAGGAAGTTAAGAAAGGAATTAAAAGACTGATATTGATTTACAGAAAAATTACAAATGTAAAAAGCAATTGAAACAAAGGAAAAAATAAAATAAATCATAAAAAATGTACAGACAGAATTTGAGAAAGCCGTAAGAGATGTACAGAAAGATTTTAACAAAAATATCTAATAAGTATGAAAGGATATTAGTGAAGTACAGAAGAACTATAACAAGACCCAAGAAACCATGGAAAATTTAAATATTCAAATTAAAATACTATATGAGATGTATGAAAAGATTATAAAACAAGATGTAGTGAGTATAAAAAATATCAATGAAGCACAAAAGAATTATAACAACAAAGTTGAAGAAATTCTGGGAAATATATAAAAATACATCAAGGTCAATCTAGTAACCAAACTGGATAACACAAGGATTAAAATGCTATGCCACTATCTGTATTAACTCAAAATTTCTGACCACAAACTTAATTTGCTATTTCATATGGGATGGGAGAGCCCATCAGATCTGCTCCTACTTTTACTTCTCTGTAAATGCAGGGTCTTCCTAGACTAATCCACCTCTACAAATACTTAATCAATTTAAGGGATCTAAAAAGGCAATTCAATAACATTACTTTATCAAGAAACCAATGGATTATGATGTAAAGGTTTCATGTTGGACACATTGGATACAGTTTGGAATAAGTTCCAAAGTGAATAAATGGAACAATGAAAGGCAAGTTCTTCTTCTTACTGATTATTGAAATGGACCAACCTTAACAACATTAAGAAATATTCCAATAAAGACAGAGAAGTAATATATATATAACAATTATTAGCCATTAGTGATTGCTTAAATAAACAGATTTGAGGCACCACATCAGAAATAAGTTTCTAAAGTAAAATTTGGAAGCAAAATAAGGAGAAAATACAAGACCTGATTTGAACTTCCTGATGATGCAGAAAGACTTTCCTAGTCATCTTATCCAGATGCTCCATATGAAATGGCAGATTTGCTTGTATGCAACCAATTTATGGATGCCATGGTGGATGAAGATTTAAAACAAATAACGAAAGCAAAATAAATGTGCATCCTTATAAAGCAAGTCATTCAGCTAGCAATGGAACCTGAATCAATTAAAGTCATAGATCAATAGCTTAAACACCATTAAAACTTACTGGGTCACCAAACCAAATAGCATAGTCTAGAAAGACTCAAATAATTAATTAAACAATTGTTTACTGAGAATGAAAATGTAAACCATAAAGGCAAAAACAGGTGTTTCAACTGTAATATATAGGCACATTACATATTTTCTATCCTTTATTTAATACAAAATCTGGTGAGTCCCTTGTTATGTTACAGCTCCTACCTTATTATCCTAAGAGAATTTTACACAACTGAAACTTGAAAAGGACACATTGTCAAGAATTGTATCCAAAAGTCTATAAGAAATAAATAAACTGCTCCAAAAGTATAACAGAGAAAGGAAACTTCTCTAAGTGTGGAAATCTTGGAAATTATAACCAAGGCTGTCATGAATATGAATTAGCAGATGATAATAAACCAAGAAAACAATACCCTGAAGATAAATTCTAGATTCCAAACAGATCAAAGGAACAAGAAAAGCTAACTAGATATTGAAAAATAGGAATAAGAGCTGGAATTAAAGGAAAAAGTTCAATTTAATATACAAAATTTTGCACAAACTAAGGTAATGTGTACATTATTTAAAGAAACTAGCCCATGAGCTGATGGATTCACTGACAGGTAGCCTTCCAACATGTTTAACTACAAAAATTCTACAGCTATAACTATTTGACCTGATAATTATTATAATGTTTAGATTTATTAATAGTAATACTAGTAATTCTTAAGACTCATTTTATTGCTAATTATGAGAACTAAAGTTTAATTGGTTCCTTTGTTTAATGAGACTGTTCAAACGATTTCACAACAAGGGATTGAGGAGAGTTATAGATTATGTATCATTTTCAACATTGTTTGATTGGAAGGAGATTTTACATAAGTATGGCTTAACATCTGAAACTTTTTCTAAATTTTATGAAAACATTTAAGTTTTGTTTTAATTAAGAGTAAAAATATAGTAAATGAATCCATTCTTGAGTATTATTGAGATGTTTAGTTAGTAAGTTTGGTGGTTTTGTTTAGTTTCAATGGTACAAACGTTAATTTTAGTGTTTTAATAAAAACATAGCAATACAAAAGAACTGGAAAGTAATTAGAATTTTTATTTGAATTAGATGTAGTTTTAATTATTTGTTAAGGCTAATGATGAAGGGTGATTACATAAAACAGTGGAACTTCTAACTGTAGAAGTAATATGCTTTTGTTTTATTCAAGTAGATTGAATTTTACATTCTTCTTTTTACTGAATAATACAAGAGTAATCACCCAATAACAGAAAACAATACAACAAAGTTCAATGTAGAAAAATGATACATTTTTGTTCTGCAACAAAACAAATGTTTGGAATAGAAAAGGAACTACAGTGTAGGCCAAGACTTTCTAACATCACATGATTATTTATGGAAAGAAAGTAAAATACTCTCTTTAGAAAATCTGGTATTGTAGCTTATTGTTCCACAAATATATATCTCTATGATAACATTAATTCTGAATAACCTAAAGTAGTCTCATTTCTATAATATGATGTGAATCTTAGTGTTCATGATACACAGAAATAAAATCCAACTGACCCTAAACAATAAATATTTACTACTTTATGAAGAACTCCAATATAAACATCTCACTTTATATAACTTATATAACTCTAAAAATAATTTTCTGTTATTGTAAACACTTCATTTATAATATGTTACACCACGAATATCTGCACCTTATCTTTTTTTTTCACCTCTGTTGCTAATGTGTCCCCTTTAGCTCGAAGACTGAAAACTTCCTGAGTTAACTCAGCTAAAGCTTGTGTGTTTCCGCCTGCAGCTTCTAAGTGAAGTATCTATATCAGATGCAAAATAAATTTTATTATCAATATGTGTAGAACTGTGGATGAGGTTTATTCACAAATTAACAGGATAATAAAGATTTCAAATCACTTCACAATGTTTTTGGATAAAATGAAGACTGCAAAATGCCATAAATCAAGTGATAATGTACAAAATATATTATGATTAGTAATCTTTGAAACACATTTTAATCGGGAATTAAATATTTCTTTCTGAATTTCTGCAAAACATTTTACTTTCTTGTTACTACATTTGACCATTAATATAAAATTTAAAATTTTATACAGGATGGAAGTTAATGATTTATACAATCATGTGTGCACTAAATATTTGAACATAATAAAAACATACTGGCTTATATCCTAATTATCAACTCAGCCAATTGGTAAGCACATGTTATCAACCAGTGATGTATCCAGTGTGATATGTACATATAAGCATACCATGTATTTTCTACTTTCTTGTACTAATAAAGAAATCTTTAAAAAAATGTATTTGTATAGGAGCATGAAGTTTGCACATAATAGGTTGATCAAGAAGGTCATTAAGTTATTGTTACACTAGATATCTATTGTTCTTTGTCAATTGCCTAAAATAGTACTTTATTTTTGTCTTTCTATGGGACAGATGGCCACAAAGTCACCTGTAACATGTGAAATTAGACAGTTCACTTTCACTTTGGCAGTCAGGTGACTCTTGAAGTAATAACTCTCTTATGTTTTATTGGAAGTGACCAGTCAGTTATGTAGCACTAGTCACTCTGGATCAGCCTAACACTGATGAAATAACTAAGTCTTGCATACAACCTTATCTGAGTAAGCTGTGGATGATGTCAAACCTATATCTTCATGAGGGCAGCTGTCCATTGTAGCATATAAAATGCATTTGCACTGTGTTATTGATTAAAGATTGTTTGTTGTAAGTATAAATTTCATTAATTTTTTCTCACAAACTCAGTTAGTCAGAGAATGTAGTATTATTTTGCAGTAAATATCTTGATGAGTCTCCCATTATTTAGCAGACTTACCTTGTCCTTCTTTGAGAATATAAGTAGAACACAAAAATATCATATTTTATTAAGCACTTTGTTGTGTTTCAAGGTGAAGTTCAAAGTGAAAGCATATACCTTAATTCTGGCAACCATACTGCAATATTTCTGGTATTGTATGTAGCATTCTCAATGAAAAGGCCTGGCATGGATAGGAGGTTAGGGCGCTCAACTTATAACCTAAGGGTCACAGGCTTGAATCCCTGTCACACCAAATTTTCTTACCCTTTCATCTGTGGGAGCATTATAATGTGATGGTCAACCCCACTATTCATTGATGAAAGAGTAGCCTAAGAGTTGGCAGTGGGTGGTGATGACTAGCTGTCTTTTCTCTAGTCTTACACTGCTAAATTAGAAACGACTAGCACAGACTGCCCTAGTATAGCTTTGCATAAAATTCAAAAACGAATAAACAAAAATCTTTATGAAAATAATAATAATCTTTGTAGCAATAAACCTAACTGCATAAAATTAATTTCTAGCAAGTTAATTTTGGTAGGTTGAAGGGCTATAAAATAGGACTCAGTTGTCTATACTTTCAGTTACTGAATGCCCCAATCAAAAAGCCACGATCTTTCAAGATGGCCTAATGTGGAGAAATGTATAATATTAGGGTGCGTCAAAAAACAAAAAGTTGTGACACTCAGTCGCTCGCTTATAATTTGATTCTATTCAATGAAAAAAATATGCTAGCGTAAAAATCAATCCAATACATTAATATTTAGGGGTTGCGCAATGCGCACAAAATAACAACGTGCTTCCGGAACCGTTGTTGCGTCAAGTTCAAGAGAATCTTTTTGACATAGCACATCCAGATGCATTACACCTTATGAAAATCCAAGAAGACAAAGATTTTCTTATTATGCAACGCAAGCCAGGACGGCCGGAAAGCATGGTTGGAGAAGACATAAAATGGGTTGCTCGGGAAACCAACAAGAGAAAAAGATTGGAGGAGGAACAACGGCGCCGGGATCGATGGTTGGAAGAACAACGCTCGTCAACATCAGCAGCCGTAATGGTGGACTCATTCTCATCGGAAGAAAATGAAAAATCGTTTACTTTCTCTTCTCATAAGGAGGAAACGAATTACTAACCGTGCTCTTCTAGCAGCTGAATTGAAGGAAAGTTTTTCTCCAAACGTTCCTTTGACATTACATTGGGATGGTAAGCTGATGCCTGACTTGGTTGGCAGAGAGAAGATCGAACGTTTGGCAATTTTAGTTTCAGGTGAAGGTATAGAGAAGATTCTTTCAGTGCCCAAGATTGATAGTGGGGATGCAAATTCAGTAGCTTCTGAGATCGGATCAGTTTTAGTAGAATGGAATGTAAAAGACAGAATTAAATCGCTTTGCTTTGACACCACGGCGACCAATACAGGATCCAAATCTGGCGTCTGTCTGAGGATTGAAATGTTATTTGAACGTGAGCTCTTGCACCTTGCCTATAGACATCACATTTTGGAGATTCTTCTGAGCACTGTATTCTCTACTCTCGTGATAGAGACATCAAAAAGTCCAGATATTACTTTGTTTTTAAACTTTAGAGATTGCTGGCCTAAAATTAATAAAACTAAGTACATAACAGCAGTAAAAGCAATGCCACTCCAAATACAGCCTTGGAAGGATGATATTATTCAATTTTGTCAGAATCTCCTTCAATCTCATCAACCACGGGACGATTATAAAGAGCTCTTGGAATTAGCTGTCATTTTTCTTGGATCTCTTCCACACGGACGTTCTTCAGTTTCTTTCCGTACTTCTGGTGCTGTACATCGTGCACGATGGATGGCTCGAGCAATATATTCTCTAAAAATTTGGATGTTCCAAGAGGAGTTTGGTAGACTGCAACCACGGCCTGCTTCATCTCGTGTTTCATTTGACGCACATTTCTGCAGCAAACTTGGCGATTTGTGTGTCTTTATAACTAAACATTACTTGCTCTCATGGTTTACAGCTAAGGATGCTTCCGTGGCAGCTCGAAGGGACCTTACACTACTCAAGGAATTTGCATTGCATGAAAATCATATGATTAAGGAAGTTGGTACAAAGGCAATGAATCGGCATTTATGGTATTTATCTGAGGTTGCAGTTGGGCTTGCGCTCTTTGATGACGGTGTAACGAATAGCGACAAACTCAAGATGGTCTCAAATATGAATACCGTGAAAGGATCTCCTAGGCCAATTCCACGTTTAACAGTTGATGCTGCAAGCAATGCTGTTTCCAGAAAATTTCCAGATTTTTAACTCGGCAACGAAGAAAATTTTCTACCATCTGGATATTAGTAGCGCATTTTTATCATTACCACCGAAAGAGTGGAGCGCCTCCGAAGAGTACAAATAAGGAAAGGACAGAGTAAAGAAACTTTTTGTGACAAATGACGCAGCTGAAAGAGGAGTAGCTTTAATTCAACAGTTTATGGCAAAGGGCCGCACCAAGAACGAAGATCAATTTCAGTATATGATTCAGGTGGCAGAAGAACATCGGCGAACATAATGCGAAGAGGGCAGGCAAGATAAAACTTCAATGAAATAAATTTTTCTTTCAAGTTTTTATGTTTTTGCTAATTGTATAATCAATAAATATTAAATAATTTAATTACCATTAACAATGTAATTTAGGGTAAATTTAAGGAAAATAGTGAACTTTGCGAGGGATGCGCGACCCCTAAATGCTTCGCGATTGAAATGAAACTTTGTCTATGTTCTTTTCTCATGCAGTGGCACAACTGAGCAAAAAAAATGGGACATTTTAATTTTTATCCTTTATCCACTGACGCACCCTAGTATAATATACATATAATATAATATATAATGTACCACTGCTGCCATCTGTTGTTAAGAAACATAAAATATCACTCTATCTCCAGGTTAGTTAGGGGTCATAAGTTAATTACACCATGTAATATTATGACACTTTTAAAATATTATAATGTAACAAAAAGAAATAATTAAAAAATTGATTTCTGTAACTAACCAACATGATGCTGTCCATTGTAGCACTTGTCTGATAATAATCAGCTAACCAAATTTTGTTTCTGATTATTACTATTTTTATTTATTTCTACTACCAAAAATTAAAATACTGCCATTATAATATATCATAATTAATGTTTTTTGATTAATATTAGGTGGGTTAGGAATAATCTATTAGTTTAATGTAATCAATTAATGAGATCATTGGTTAATTGATTTTCAAATTCCAATAACTGACCAACTCTGGATTAGATTATAAAGCTAGAAATACTTTTGATACCAACTAATTCAAAAAATGAGATAAGCAAACAAGGTGTTTAAATACAAAAAGTTATTGAAGTAAGATCCTGCATGGAAACACTTTTTATGCCAATATAATTTTTTCATAAATAAGCACACAACATGAGTGCCTATAAACAAGCTTAACATTCTTATTGTGCAAACTTCTTTGGAAATAAATAAATAGGATATTGTCTGAATAGCAAAAACAGAGATTAGAGTGAGATGCTGGAGATACTTATTTTTTAAATTCCTCTAAGAATGGTACATTGTAACCGAGCAATGTGTATGCCTTAATAACAAAAAACAAAACAATTAGCTAACAGCTCTATCTATAATTTTGGGAATGGTTTTGAAACAAATACTAGAAAAAGTAACAATAGTTATAACTAAATTTCCCTTGTAATGAATCTTAAAATTTTCAGTTCAAAAGCTGGTTGGCTACAATACAAGGTTCCACATGCATATTCTAATAATTATGCCATACAATTCATCATATTTCTGACTATTATTTTTGTAATAAAAACAAAAAGACATTAAG
Source organism: Tachypleus tridentatus (assembly GCF_004210375.1). Lineage (NCBI taxonomy): Eukaryota > Metazoa > Arthropoda > Merostomata > Xiphosura > Limulidae > Tachypleus > Tachypleus tridentatus. The sequence goes on from NC_134828.1 coordinate 61,205,183, forward strand.
ACTGAAGATGAAGCTGTTTGTTTTGATTTTTGAATTTCACACAAAGCTACACGAGAGCTAGCTGCACTAGCCATTTCTAATTTAGTAGTGTAAGACTAAGGAAGGTAGGTAATCATCACCACCAACTGCCAACTCTTGGGCTACTCTTTTACAAACGACTAGTGGGATTGATTGTAACACTATAATGCCCTGATGGCTGAAAGAGCAAGCAAGTTTGGTGTAATAGGGATTTGAACCCACAGCCCTCAGATTACGAGTCGAATGCCTTAACCCACCTGGCCATACTGGGCTAAAGATGAAGCTCCTTGATAAATACTTTTCTTGGCATTTCTACAAATATAATCATGCTCTTCATTTTACAGGTTATTAGCAACAGGCTTTTGATATAACAATTCATGTTGTGACCCATTTACACACACACACACACACACATTCTCATCCACAGTTGACAAAATCATAAGAAATAAAACTGAGTAATATATTTAATTATTGTATTGAATTATTTATCTCACGTGTATGAACTTGAATTATTCGCATAGAAATAAATGTTAAAACATACCTGGTAAGATATTTTAATAAAATCTTAATTTCGTAAAAGAATGAGCAAGGAAAATTGTATGTTTTTTCATCAATGAAGTAGGTGCTGGTGAGGATTGTGTATATTTGTATATATTAACAGTATTACTACTCCATATACTACTTTTTAAAGCCATGAGATATGCTGATATAAAACTTCTTACTCGAGATTTCATTTTGGTATTTTCCTCTTTTAGGGTCTGCAACTGTTTTTTCCATTCTTCTACATTAGTTGTACTTTCTTGTAGAGCACCCGCCAAACGTACGTTATTGTTTTTGAGAGTCTGTAATTCAATCTCCCACTTCTTAGCATTAGCAGAGCTACGTGGATACCAATAAATTAAAAATTTTAGTTATTTGAATGCTAAATGCTTCATAAGTATTATAAAAGTTTCTAGCAAGTCCTGAGATTTGTGGAGAATTAACATTATGAATACAATTAACTTTCATAGCTCTGTGATTATAGCTCTCAGATTTTTATGTATGTGTGGGCCAGGATTTTTTACAGTAAGTGACTGTGACTTGTTAACCATACATTTCAGCAATAAACTGCCAACATACAATCTGTTTGTTTAAAAATCATATGTATGCAAAAATGTTCATTACATACTTAATCACCACAACTGTATCTAGATATATGAATAACAGTCTCTTTTACTGGAGAACCTACACAGGCTAGTTCAATTATTTTAGAATCCAATTGACAAGATGAATTATTCTTCTCCACTCTGTTATCACAATACAATCAGTGACAAATTCACTCACATTACCCTGCAAAAATTACCATAACAGTTGCATTCAAAGTTTCAAATAATTTTCTTTTATGTCAAAAGTCTACACATGTTCAGCTACTTTAGAACCCAGTTGATAAGACAAATTCTTCTTCTTTACTCTGTTATTAACTACAGTAAAATATGTAATTATTACACTTTAAAAATCCTTACTATACACCCATTATGGCTAAACTTACAAATATAGTCCAGATCTATTTGACTATATCTCTCAATAACTCACTATATTGCCCAACTGAAGCCTAAAAACTTTCTACAAACTATAAAATGTTATGATGCAACAATAAACACTTAAAGCAACAAGAATAATTTTCAAGGTTCATGTAACACAATGTCAACTTATTACAAATGTTTTGTTAAGCAGTTACACAAATAAACTTGCCATAACTATCACTTTTAAAATAACTTACTTTAACACTTACACAGTATAAACTAAATATGTATGCATTGAACTTAAAATGAACAGTCCTGCATATTTAACAATAACAAATATTCATCTTCAATGACTCATACATTTTGTTTTGAAATATCCTCCTACCCAAGAAACCTGAGGTACTGTTATACTAAATATTATCAAAAATGTAATAATTAGATTCGTCCTTCACTTACAAATTCACAGATTTAGTTAAAACTTAAACATTATAACATAAAGCAAATATAACTATGGTGGTTGCTCGTTACTTTTGTCACAAAAGATTTTAGAGAGAAATTGGTTTTCAGGTCTAATAAATATATTACTATTTTGTTTTTTGTTGACAAAAACAGATTTTGCAAGACATAAAACAGGAAACAGATGAATTACGTGCATTACAGATGTTTTATGATGACTGTTAAGTTCTGCTTTTAGCCATAACATAATGGCTCATAAAACGGCTCTATGTTTTTATTTTAAAGTACAAACGTTTAGCTCATAGCTCCACCACCTCTTGACAAATCTAAGATATAATTACAGTTTTGGACTCTCATGGTCAAACCATTTCCATTGATGTATTTAAGTGCTACACCTAAGGTCTCATATTATAGATTAGTTTACTTTAATCTTACCCAAAAGAATTTCATTTTGAGGATATGCTGGTGGTGATCCTGGGACTAATAAAACTGAATCAATTATATGATTATCTCACTCTTGATATAGTCAGCACACAACAATATAGCTAATGAAATGAAAAATAAAGTTTCATAGATTAATTTATTCTAGTCTTTCATGAAATAATTTCAAGTGCCACAACAATTAACAGTTTCCTCTTGTTTTTACTGTAAAATATCCAAAGTTTATTTTCTAACTGCTGTATATATGAAACAAACAGCTTAGTTTGTTAAAAATCTTAAATAATGGGAGATGGTTTTAGATTATGTTTCCAATTAGCATATAGACTTTTATACATGCTGAAACAGCTCACCATATCAAAACTTGTCTTAAGTTTCAGGTATTTTTAATTTAATCATTGTCCACAGACAATACATAAAGCAAATAAAGTGTTGTGCTTTTCCAGGATTATTTCAGTATTAGGTTGCATTTAGCTTTAGTTATACTGTTACCAAAATTAGCTTTTGGTTTCTAACAAATCTGGTTTGTGTAATGGTCAGCTCAGCTTCATCCTACAAATCAATTTAGCCCTGTAATTATGCAAGTCAACTTTTACTGCACTGTTAACTTGTTAAAGGAAAAATGATTTCTTTGAACAGATATTCTCAGCTGAACCATAAAATATGTTAAGACCCCTACTTGAAACATTAAAAAAGAAACAGCTGTATATAGCAGTAATGGTTTTAAAGGCTTTAGCATTTTCATCTTCTCTAGAGTCAATATAATACACCTTGCTTTCTTCTAATCTAATTTTATTTTGATCTCTCATTGCACTTCATCTCATTACTCCACTTTCTCCACTATCAGCATAATGTTTTTGTTTCCAGTTAATATGATTCACTTTATTTGAGCATGAATTCAAAGGTAAGCAGCACAGGCAAAATAGTCTCTGTCTTTCTATAGTTATATTCCTGGTAGAGATTTCATTTATGAGTATATTTTTCAATCAGAAAAAAAAAAGAGTTCTTTTTTTGGCTTTGACATTTTATTTCTAAATTTGGGTCACATTTTTTGCTACTGGTGGTCTTAATAATTATAAAATAATATGATAATTTAAAATTAAGATATCAGAGCTATAAACATGAAACACAAACTTATCTCTCCCCTACTGGCACAAGAGTATGGCTGTGGACTTACAATGCTAGAAACTGGTTTTCGATATCCGATATCCGTGGCAGGCAGAGCACAAATAGCCCATTGTGTAGTTTTGTGCTAACTACAAACAAACACAAACTTATGTAATATGATATAATATACAATTCTCAAAAGTTAACATTTTCTTAAACTGAAAAAGTATTTCCAATAAATATTTCTTTCTCTCACAAAAAGCTTTCTCGACTTGTACTACCTTTTATTACAATGTTTTACTCACCACTAGCCTTGTGAGTCCTACTTATTTCTGAGTACTAACATTCAAATAATCATGCATCAACCCACCACCATTAGGTGTGTGACACTACTCTTATTGTAATTAGTAACTTCTTTAATCATGCACATGTTAATCATTTCAAGATTGATCATAACTAAGTGAATTTACACCAGAAGTGAGGAGGACAGGTGTGAAATATGAATAGAGGTAATGTCTGTCAGAAATATATCTTATGAGAAAGGAAAATGTTAATTTTTGATATGATATCTTACAAGTGAGAAGATGTTTCCCCTTTAGAAATTACCCAAAGGAAGGCTATGAGATGTTATAAGGAATAAAAAGCAATATTCCAGTGGAAGACTGCACTACTTTCAAGCAAGATGTACTCTTTTCCCTTTAGTAATATGTCACCAAAACATAAAGGTGGGAACTTCAAGAGTCGCCCCCCCCCAAACAAAATACAAAAATAATGGGACCCTCTGATGTAGGGCTAAGCCATGGCAGATTGCAAATGGGAGTTGAACCTCAACTACAACCTGGCAGCATCTGGAATTGTACATCACATTCATAATAGGTGGAAGGTCCTCTATTTTTCACCACTAAAAAAGGTATTGACAGGGAAGAGGGGCTCTCCATATCAAGAAACTGTCTCCACAAGCATGCATTTCCAACACTAGATTCACTGAGAACTGACACCCAGCAGATGACAGGAATATGAATTACAATTTTGGGGTTGAATTTCCAGTCTAAAATCTGATGGCATTGGGAATTTATTATCCATCCCATGGTAATAGTAGGGTACCAGCCAAACACATGTAAGGATTTATGTGGCTGGATCTCTCTGACCAGCACTGATCCCTGTAAACTGACATCTGGAGGATGGTAAGGAGAGGCCAACTGCATGTTATTTTTCATTTATATATATGGTAGAGGGTTATATTGAACACTTTGCAGTATCTGGAATTGCACACCACATCTGCATTAGGAAGGGCATCATTCTACTAACACCTACGGAATGCTTCCACCCTACTCTAAAACTCAGTTGAACTGTGCTCACTCAGGAAAGAAGGCCTCTCGTGGTCCACTATCCCAGTGGCTAGAAACTGGTTAAGTGGCAGGGACTCCCTTACTCCACTAGAGGAAGGAGGGAAATGATATACTGGAGAGTACAGAAAACTGTACCACCAGAGACATTGCAGTTGGTGACTGTGATACTCTATGTTAAAAAGTAGAGCAATTATTTTGACAGATTGCATCATCCAACACCTGGCATGTCTGGAATTGTGCATCAGGTCTATGGTAGGATGAGCATTAAATGCCACAGATGATCAGATGAGTATGATCCTGTCTGCTTCACTCTTGTTAGACCATAAGTGTACAGTCCATTTATGAAGCAAAAGACCACAAGATACACTACACTTACGACCCATCCAATGGAACACCCATTCATTAATGGTAGGTGTAAGACGACCTTGTGACATGCTATTTTCTTTCTTTTTCTAAATTTTACATAGATACATATAGGACTTATTGGACAAAGCCAATCAACCAACACCTGGCACCATCTGTAATTGTACATCAATCCTGTGGTAGGAAGAGTCTCAACATCACACTCATTGAGCATATTTACAGGTCACACAGACTTAAATATACCTGGTCAGGCAACATTTGCCAGAAAATTGGATCCAGATATGTGATAAAGGCCCCTGCAAGGAAAAATTAAAATGAATGTAGTATTTACAACAACAGATAAACAGTTATAGCGTTGATGATGGCCTCATCAGGAAGATGGAAATGTGCAGCCAGGGACATGGTACAGTGATGGATCTGATGGGAAGAAAACCTGAAAAGGTAACTATGACATAAACAGTTACAGTTCTGATGATGTTCTCCAATATATGAAAGTGAGATTAACAGTTTTCTGACATTTTAGAAGAATAACTTATTTTGTAAGAGGGTGTTCTAAAGTAACTGAACATGCCTTTACGGACTTTGAGAAAAAGTAGGCCTATAATAAAAAAGCAGACGTTTCTTAGATTGTTTGCTTGTTCTTTGAATTTTGCACCAAGCCACACAATGTTTATCTGTGTTAGCCTTCCCTATTTTAGCAGTGAAAGTCTAGAGGGAAGGCAGCTAGTCATCAAAACCCACATCCAACTCTTGGGATACTCTTTTACCTACAACTAGTGGCATTGACCATGCAATTATAATTTACACTACTGAAAGGGTGATAAAGCCCCCCATGGCTGATTGGAGTTACAGATTCGAACCCGTGACCCTCAGATTTCAAGTTGAGTGCCCTAACGATGTGGCCAAGCCAGGTTATTGTTTGTTAGAAGTAGGCCTAAATACAAAGAAGCAGATGAGTTTCAGAAGTTCAGGATAGAAAACAAAAAGAGAGAGAAGAAAAGGAGTATGTGAATTATACACTGATATAGCTTAAGATGAAAATAGAAAAAAAATAGTTTATTTTATAAACAAGAAAATAACTACATAGTATTTAAGATACAACTATGATATAAATAGTGAAAATAAATTTTGAACGTACATTAACTGGTTTTGAATATATTATTTTCAAAAAAGAGGACTGTGTACTGTTCATTTATTGTCAAATTGATTGCAAACTGGCCACAGACATATACTGTAGAAGAATCCATAGCCCAACACAACCCTATATTTACATTATTGTATATCTTCTCCTCAAAAAAGTATGTTTCTGACAAACACCTATCTTTCCATTTAAATAGAATACCTAAATACAACAACAAACTAATTAAACTATCCTTCCATAAGACAAAAATCCTAAATACATCTTCAGCTAAAATTTGTACTAAGCCCATATCGAAAACATTTATTAAACAGTATACATCACAGTAAGTTAAATGCTAGCTATGTGATGACAAGAAACCCACTTGAAGTAAAAATGTATTCTCAAGGCAGCTGGTATGGGTATTAAAACTTTAATTGAAATAAAGTACAGAACACACACACACCTAGATCAACAACAAACAAACAATAATAAATTCCAAGAAACAACAAACTACAAAATGCTAGCTTCATTGACTAGACCAGTTCACATTAGTTTATCACAATAAGCAATATTTTTAAAAAAAGTTTTGACATTTTGATCTTCATATTATACAAGTTCCAGGAGACCACTTAAATAATGTCATTCTTGTATGTGCAGTAAGTCTACTCAAAGCAGAAAAGAACATACCCAATTAATGAATAAATACAGTTCATGAAGTTAACAAATAAATTATATAAGTAAACTGGGATCAAAAACTTTTTAACGTATTTAACCTGGTATCTTCACTTAATGGTTTCAATTACATACACTGTATAATTATAAAACTTCTTCAAAATATCCAACTAAATAATATCTGCATTTTGTCCTCTACAGCAATATAAACACAACTGAAAGGTTAATTTAATATGTGTGGTTATGACTAAATGGTTGACTGTAGTATTTTCTCCTACACGGATAACCAATGTTACTAATTCTTGTATTGATCATTTTTTTAATTAGTGGAAATACTATTAAAAATTGTTATTCTTATATTGTTGAGAGTTTTTTGACCGATCATTTTCCAATTGTTTTATGTATAGACATTTTATCGGATCTAGAACATGTCTCAAATGTTCAAAAGATTAAGTTTAATGAATTGAGTTCTTGTTTGAATTTTTCAGATTGGTCCTGTGTTATGAATTGTTCTGATGTTAATGTTGCTTATGATAATTTTGCTGAAGTGTTAACTGATTGTATTCAAAGTTGTACTACTACTGTTTCTGTGTCACGAAAGTTTAGAAAAATTAAGCCATGGATTACCAGTGAATTGGTTTTGTTAATGATTAAAGAGATAAGTTAAAAAGAAAGTACATCAATTTCCTGATGATATTTATCTAAAGATTAGATTTAAGTGTTTAAGGAATTATGTTGTTAGCTTGACCCGTAAGACTAAATGGACTTATTATCATAACCTGTTTAAGAATGCTAAAACTATTAAACAGAATTGGAATATTGTTAACTCTATTATTGATGTTAAAAAAAAAATAATAAGAAATTTTGTAATTTTGGTACTACTGATTTATCTGATTTGAATTATTTTTTTTGTTAATGTTGCTAAATCTACTTGCTCCAATCCTAAATTTTGTTCTCAGGGCATGCCTCCTGCTTCTTCTTCTTCTTGTTACCTATATCCTGTTACTGTATCTGAAACTATGAATAATATTTTCTCCTTATCAAATTCAGCTTCTAATGGTGTAGATGGTGTTTCGGTTAAGATTTTGAAAGCTAATGCTAATCTTTTTTGCACCAATTTTGACTTTTTTAATTAATTTATCTTTTACTCAAGGAAAGTTTCCTAATGCTTTAAAGTTATCATTGGTCATTCCTATTTATAAATCTGGTAATATTTCTGATTTTACGAATTATAGACCTATTTCCTTATTAATACATTTCTCTAAACTATTTGAAAATCTATGAAGATTAGAATTTTATCATTTCTTGATAGACATTCAGTTTTGTCTCCTTCTCAATTTGGCTTTCGGCCTGGGCTTGGAACGGAGGTTGCTGTTGCTAAACTTGTGGGAAATATTACAGAAGCTTTGGATTCTGATCTTCATCCAATTGCTGTTTTTCTTGACTTAGCCAAAGCTTTTGATTCTGTTAATCATAAAATATTGTTAAATAAATTATCTTATTATGGTTTTAGAGGCATTGTTTTGATTGGTTTTTTTTCTTACTTTCACAATAGAAAGCAATCAGTTTGTATCCATAATAATTATAGTGATTGGCTTACAATTAATGTTGGAGTACCACAAGGTTCTGTTCTGGGCCCTTTATTATTTCTCATTTATATAAATGATATTCTTTACCAACAGTTTTTTGGAGATATCCAAGCCTATGCCGATGATATTGCTGTTGTTTATAGTAAGCCAAATCTAATTAATGAAGCCATTATTTCTAGTGATCTTAATAAAATTAAAATTGGCTTTTCTGTAATGACTTATCCTTAAATATATCTAAATCTTTTCTTCTTCAGTTTAACCTTTATGGTGTCATTCCAGCTTTTCCTTCTATTTTTTATCATTCTAGTGATTGTTATACTTACCCTAATTGTAAGTGTCCCAAATTGACTCAAGTTTCCTCTGTTAAATATTTAGAATTATTTTAGATCGAAAATTAAATTGGCAATTTCATATTAATTCTTTAGTTAATAAATTAAAATATAGTTCTATGCTAATTTTTGAACTTAGTCATTGTGCTCCTTATCATATTTTGTTAAGTGTATATTATGCTCTCTTTCAATCTTTCTTACAATATTGTATTTCAATTTGGGGTGGCACATATAAGACTTTTTTTAATTCCTATTCACAAGTTGCAAAAAAAGTGTTTTCTCTCTTATTTTTACTCATAGGCTTGATACCGATTTCAGTAAATTTAACTCCCCACTTTCATATGATAAACTTTATTTATATTTTTTAGCTTTATCTACATTGCATGTTTCTTTTAATAGGCCTTTTAAAGTCACTTCATATTTTACACGACTTCAATCTTTTTTTCCAATTAATGTACCCACACCACGTAAAACAGTTACACTTCATCAATATCTTTATTTGGCACCTCGTATTCATAATTTTATTCCTTATAGTATAAGATCTTCTATTAATCGTGTTAATCAAAAGAAATACTTAAAACAATGGATCTTAAATACTGATTATAATATTCTGGGAACTTTATATTGATTTTGTAAGTTTTGATTTTACATTATTATGTGTTTAACCATCACAGGACGAGTTAACTCTTTGTTGATGGTTTTATATTGATATTTGATTTTTTGTGTCTAATTTATTGCTTAATAAATTTATTATTATTATATTATTATTATTATATAGCTTAAGATGAAAATAGAAAAAAAATAGTTTATTTTATAAACAAGAAAATAACTACATAGTATTTAAGATACAACTATGATATAAATAGTGAAAATAAATTTTGAACGTACATTAACTGGTTTTGAATATATTATTTTCAAAAAAGAGGACTGTGTACTGTTCATTTATTGTCAAATTGATTGCAAACTGGCCACAGACATATACTGTAGAAGAATCCATAGCCCAACACAACCCTATATTTACATTATTGTATATCTTCTCCTCAAAAAGTATGTTTCTGACAAACACCTATCTTTCCATTTAAATAGAATACCTAAATACAACAACAAATTAATTAAACTATCCTTCCATAAGACAAAAATCCTAACTACATCTTCAGCTAAAATTTGTACTAAGCCCATATCGAAAACATTTATTAAACAGTATACATCACAGTAAGTTAAATGCTAGCTATGTGATGACAAGAAACCCACTTGAAGTAAAAATGTATTCTCAAGGCAGCTGGTATGGGTATTAAAACTTTAATTGAAATAAAGTACAGAACACACACACACCTAGATCAACAACAAACAAACAATAATAAATTCCAAGAAACAACAAACTACAAAATGCTAGCTTCATTGACTAGACCAGTTCACATTAGTTTATCACAATAAGCAATATTTTTTAAAAAAGTTTTGACATTTTGATCTTCATATTATACAAGTTCCAGGAGACCACTTAAATAATGTCATTCTTGTATGTGCAGTAAGTCTACTCAAAGCAGAAAAAAACATACCCAATTAATGAATAAATACAGTTCATGAAGTTAACAAATAAATTATATAAGTAAACTGGGATCAAAAACTTTTTAACGTATTTAACCTGGTATCTTCACTTAATGGTTTCAATTACATACACTGTATAATTATAAAACTTCTTCAAAATATCCAACTAAATAATATCTGCATTTTGTCCTCTACAGCAATATAAACACAACTGAAAGGTTAATTTAATATGTGTGGTTATGACTAAATGGTTGACTGTAGGGATTTAGTGTGGTAGGATTTGCTTTACCACAAAGCCACATCTTGGGGCTATCTGCACATTATTGATCTCAAAGAAATGAGCCCAGTGTTTTAGCATTGTAAATCTATAGATTTCCACTGATCTACCTTGGAACTTTTGCAATAGCATTTACATGCAGTTTAAATTACCTTTAAAATTTAAATATATGATCATTAAGTATAAGATGTAATATATGAACTTAGCACAAAGTTTACACTTACAGAAGAAAGTTTTTATTATTGTTTGAGTCACAAATATAAGATAATTAGCTATTCTTTAAATTAGAAAGAGTTTGAAAAACAAATAATTATTTATAGTTCAAGATATAACTTAGTAACCCACAGAGTAAAGAAAGTGAATCTATTGCTAACTGTACAGTAAAAAACAAAGTAAAGAAAAATAATTCATCTTGTCAATTGGATTCCAAAGTAATTGAATCAGCCTGAGTGGACATTTGATAAGAAAAGAGAATTATTTAGACTTTTACATACTATTTTGATATCCTATAGTGTAAAGAGTTTTTGTACACATGTCTGACTTGTTTTAATATATTATAGTAAAACCAGTGGATTTGTGTTGCCCATTTATTATTTGAATTTATCACAAACAAGTCGCAGGTATATACTGTAGAAAAATTCCAGCTCACAAATATATACAAAATTCTGACATTTGGCAAGCCAGCCAGGATTATACAATGATAAACAGCAGTGAAAGAAGATGAGAATGACAGCAGGAATAAGAAGGCCTTTATTCACACAACTATGGTGGTGTCAAAAATTGTGTAGAGTTTACAATCACACTATATAGTCAGATCAAGAGTTAAATGACAGCAACAACTAGAAAAAGAAAAGTAGCAAAAGGAGAGAGAGGAGGAGAGACAGAGAAGAGAGAAAGAAGGACTAAATGAGGAAAACAAGAAAAAGAAAGAGTGGAAATGGAGGAAGAAAGAATAAGAGCACAAAAATAAAGAGAAAAAAGAAAAGTGAAGAAAATGAGAGAAAGAAAGAACTGAAAATAGAAAGAATAATAACATACATTGAGATTGCCAAGCTCACCCAAGAACAAGATGAAGGATCCAAGAATGACAATGGTGTCATGGCCAGCTGACCCAAACTACCAAAATTTGATGAACAGAAAAATGCCATGGATACTTTTTTTGAGAGATATGAAAAATTTGCCCTAAGTCAGAACTGGGACAAAGGTAACTGACCAGTCTGTCTTGCCCCACTTCTCACAGAAAAGGCTTAAAAGAACATGCAGGTATGACGTCAGAAGATACCATGGACTTTGACAAATTAAAATTCGTTTTGCTGAGATGATATGAACTCACTGAAGAAGGTTTTCACCTGAAGTCAGAGAAGGCAAAACTGACACTGGAGAAAATACAATTCAGTCTGTGGTAGATACATGGTAATACTTCACAAGATGGATTGACATGGCTATGTGTGACAATAGTTTTGAGGAACTGGCAGATCTAGTAATACAAAAACAATTCATGAGCACATGCTCAGCTGACATTTCACTGTTCCGAAAGGAGAGAGCACGAAAGACGTTAAGGAGATGAACAGTGTATGGAAGCCCATGGAAGGAGTATAACAAGCAAGTCCAAGAATATCTAGTTAAAATCAAAACAAGTGGTGAATGAACAAGAGCAGAAGTCTAAAAAGATGACCTAGAAATTAAAAGACAAATGGGAGAAGAGATGCTTCATATTTTATAACATATATAGCACTCCTCTTTATCCATTTGTTAACTTGAGTTGACAATTAGTTGTGCATTGATCAATCATGGAAATGGCACATCCTTCTTGTGGTGAATCTGATGTGTTTCCTTGATTGATCAGTGCACAACTAATTGTTAGCTCAAGTCAAGAAATGGATAAAGAGTGCCAGTAGTGATGAGATCAGGTTACAGAATTGAGAGGTGCCATCAAATTACAATATGTGAAGGCCATGTCAGGAACAAGAAAATGAAGGTCCTACAGACACTAGGTGCAGTAGTGCAGCAGTGAAAACGAGTCTAGTATCTGAAAATCAGATGACTGGTAAGGTGTACCCATGTCTACTAATTGATGGGACAATGAAAAAGTTTTTCACAGCAAAAATAAAGGTGAATACTTCATAGTATGTGGGAGACCTAGAGACTATGTGTATAAAAATCCAATATATGATTTGGTGAGAAGAATAAATCTTTAAACATTAGGCATAAATCTTTAAGCTTAAGATAAATGTGGATTTTGATCTAAACAGCAGTTTACTGCATAATATACGTTAGTGAGTCATTTAAATGTCTAGACTGAATTAATGCAATATTAAGCTACAAAAACACAGTTTGTATTTGTTTGTACATCTATAAAAGGAAGAAACCAAAATTAATCAAAAACGATATTTTATGAATATATAAATAGGAAGTAAATGTTATATTTGGATGAAATGGAAAGGATTACAAGAAAAACTATAAGCAAAAAACAGTATACAGTAAAAAACTTTAAACAATGTTTATACTGATCCTGTGCATAATCAAAATTCCAAGATCCAGGTTAACAGTCAATGAGAAACACATTTCACTAACTTATAGTAGTTGTTGTACCATTTAGTAACAATACATGTGCTAGAAGTAAATTAAGTTTTCAATTAACAATCTAGCACCTGCCAGAAATGCACATTAATGTATTTTCTTATGGTTTTATCCTTTGGTAGCAAATATACAAGGTAAATAATTAATAAATGACATACAAAACTTAATCAAATGATAATATGTGTAAGGTAGGTGTATGAGTGAACAATTCACATAGCAGTTATTTCATATAAAACAACAATTCAAAGCATGCCAATTTCTCTAGGTTTTATATTTTATTATTTTTTTCTTCCAGTGCTTACACCATAGTGATAAACTTATTAATTAAGGCCATCTTACACTGTAAGCCTGTTTAAACTAATACCAGTTCTTCTCCTAAGGGCATAGAATCATAAATAAAATGTAATTAATTACATGTCAGTCTCTTGGGAAAATTTCAATTTTTCATTACCCTCAAAGGTATAAATTAATGAGTTTCTTTCATATGTGTATGGTATGTGCCTACATAGAGAAATGTAAATACTGTATTAATCTTATAAAAATTGATTTTACTTATTTGTTTCCTACCTCTGTGCTAGTGCTAATTTCAGTCGATCATTTTCATACTTCAGTTGAGCTTGAGCTTCAACATTTGATGATGGGAGACTTGGAACTGAGTATTTTTCTTCCAAATGGTGATGTTTTGGGCTGCTTGGAGTCTGCAATAAAGTTATACATATTATGAAATGAATCATGCATATCTATGAACTGGTTAGTAATTATTGATGACAAGAAACCCACTTAAAAATGTATCTTAGAATGGCTGGTATGGGTATTAACACTTTTATCAGGAAACAAATATAAACAAATGCAAATTCAAAGAAGTCCCACTTATATAGCAACTAAAGCTAAAATTAAACCAATGTAAAGGACCACCTTTATACCTATACTAACTAATAACCTAACATCCAACTGCAGTGCCTCCTACAATTCTGTGCTAGTTTATACTCTCATCCCTGAGACATATGTCCAGCAATGGTCAGTTGCAAACTCTCTTTGGTAGCCTGAAGATAACCTGGAAAGGTCAAAACATTGTTCTCTGCTTATCAATAAAATTGTTAATACCCATACCACCCATTCTTAGATACATATGAACTGGTTAGCTTTATTTTTGCAAAATGAAAGATAAATAATTTATTATTAGAACGTTGTTTCACTGTGAATTTCAGCTTTAATGTTTATGATCCTTCACTCTCATCAGCACTTAAGTGCTATATCATCTATTTTGTAAAAAAATCAAAACCTTATTGGATCCTAAATTTAAATTTTAAAACATGCAGTTCTTTAAATTCACAAGCAATTAAATTTTATGTGATCTATCTCACAACTGCCACAAAATTATATAACAGCATCCTAATGATATTTCTATATGAATTCTCTTTAATAAATTATCACTACTTATGTTAAAAAAAACACCTCTCAGAAAAGGATGTTCATTATATACTGCAGTAAAGACTTGAAAATTTTCATAATAGATTGCCCAGTAACTAAAATATTCACATTTTAAAACTACTCTCAGAAATTTCTCAGTAGCTATGATACTAAAAATAAAGCCTTTTAGAACAGATTGTTAAGTACCTACGATATAAAAGATCAGAACACTTTCCGAATAGATTGTTCAGTAAATATTATGTGAAAGATCTAAAGCCTTTTAGAATAGATTGTTCAGTAACTATGACACTAAAGAATTAAAGCCTTAAAGAAAACATTATTCAATCAACTAACATACTAAACATTAAAAGTATTTCATAATAGGTTGTTCAGTACCTAAAATATATTACTAAAGACCAAAAGTCTTTCAAAACAGGTTTTTTAGTAACTGCTGTACTACAGATTAAGTCTTTCTACAAACTTTACTGAATAATTACAGAAAAGTATTATCCAGGAAGAAACATTCCAATTATAGCAGAAAAGAGATAATACAGAGAAGAGTTAAGCGTATTATAGAGAAACAACAATAAAATGATGAGCACAATTTTTAAGTTTGTTAGTACAAATAAGTGTTGTAAGTTATTAAAGCAAAAGTTGAAAATAATTTATAATTAAGGACAAAAAAACAAACTAATGAATGAAGCTTCCCTGAGGTTTATGAAAAGAAACTTCAAATTTGACTTCTGTTTCATTTAATTAATTACTCACTGGCAAAAGATATTATATTCATTGATTTCTTTTACTTTTTTTGTTGTGACAGCTGAAGGCAAATTTTAATGTATCTATATCCATATTAAGTATCAGAAGCTAAAGTGTGGTTAAAAGTGATTCTATTCTCATATATTTTGATAGGAGTTGGGGAAACAGAATCCATGTGAATGAATAGATACAAAAATATATTTATAATTAATTTAGCTTTCAATTTATGATTTAAAACATCTACATGTATAATAATGAAGAATAGGGAAGCTACCTTTCGATGAGAGCATACCTTCCTAGGCTGGAGGCGAGACAAGCTTTGGCTTCGTTGGTGAGTTACAAGAGGGGACTTGAGACTATTTATTTCATTCTGAGTACCAGCAGAATAAGAAGAAGAAAGGCTAATTTGATCTATTAGGTTTGTTGTATTATTTGCAGATGGTTCTTCACTTGTCTTTTGTTCGAGAAAAGCTGGTTGTTGTTTGGTTTGACTCCTAGTGCTGCTAGGAGAACCACTCCCAGAAGTAGATGGAGTGATGCTACTACCATTCACTTGAGTCTGATGGGATTTCTGGTGGGTTGCTGCTTGCCTTGTTGCACCTTTCACTTCCTGAAACTTCTCAATGAACTACAAAGAAATTGGAGAAGGACATACCCTGAGTACATGTAAAAATTAGAGAAGTCTTAGGCTAAAATAACTGGGGTGCAATGCAGGGAAAAGTAAATGTAAAATCTGTAAACAGATATTAAATTACATTTTCTTTAAGTAGACTAATATATAATGTCAGTACTTTCCTTTTTTGGGGAGAAGCCTAAAAAAGGAAGGCAAACGAGCAGTGGTGTAACCTTTACAAAAAATAAAAATGCTAATATTTTTAAAACATATTTATGTAGCAAATAAGTTGCATAACATTTATATAATTGTTTGTAGGAAAGTTAAGACCTTTAAGAAACTATAACTCAGTAAAGTCTGTCATAATTTTGCTTGAAAGAAAAAAGTCATATGATGCATATAATTTCCCATGAAAAATCTTGGTTGATCGCCACTATTTAATATAGTCTTATAATTATGAAAGGATGGGGTATGATGGATACTGCCTCATTAATTGTTTTATAAAATTCAGAGTTGGTATTAAATGTGTTTTATTTTTAAAAATCCATTTACAGTTTTACAGTGTAAATAAACTTGTTACTGAAAGACTGTATATTATAGAATATACTCAATAGTTAAACACTGTCTCCTCTTTATTAGAACAGTCCTTTGGAAAACTGAGATATATCAAAACAATAGAAATCCAGACTTGAGATTAGAGATGTCTCAATTAATCCATCTTGATATATGAATTCAGTGTTGCTGAAAAAAAAAAGTATTATTTTAACTTTTCAGTAAATGATACAAATTGTTAATATCTTGGTTTCTTGTACCAAATTCTGTAAAATAAACAGTGTCTGAAATTTATAATAGAATGAGTTATTTTAGCTAAAAATTACATTTAACTTTATCATTAATTATGAAAATTATGGAAAATGCAGTATTATGCATATATCAAGTCCAAAACATGATTTTTTCTGCACATTTTGTTTCAGAGATTAACTATGGTAGACTTCGCAGATGAGTTAAACTAGTGATTGAGAAAAGATACTGACCTAGTACAAAAATTATTTGTGGAAAAGTATAGTTATGTAATTTTCATTATTATGAAGGTTCTCCAGAGCTGTGTGGCAAAATCAATCAAAACACTAATGTAATCTCGCATATAAAACAGGAAAAGAATGAAAATCAATTTCAACCAAAGAACAAATCCATTAAGAGTTAGATAATTTACTTTACGAGCCATACACTTGTTTCAGAAAACAAGAAGACAGCCCTTGCAGTGTTTGATTGAAGATAAGCTAAGTAGGCACATGCTGATAGGCTCAACTTTGATATAGAGAACTCTTATCTACTTTGATTAAACATTAATATCGAGAAAGACTTGTTTTGAAAGGTAATTATACATTTTATGTAAAGGATTCGTAAAGCTAATTAGCTTTGATATGTATATGTCACAACCACAACAGTCAGGTGTGCTTATCATAGTTTTTTTCATCTACATCAAACTATATATAATTAAAGGTAATATTTATTTTGAATGCATTCCTATAAATCATCAAAAACAAAAATTAAACTAATTAGGGCTGAGGCGTATCATACTCAACAAGCACGCCAAAACAACGTCAATAACATTTTTTAAAGTCTGCTTTTCATATTATATTGATGAATCTTAAAGTTTTACGAAAAAGTTATTTGATAATACGAAGAAATAGGTAACGTGGAGTTTCCGTTTAATTGCTTTATATTAACTGCTAAGAATATGAATGGTTTTATCTTTCAAAGTACGTTTTTAGAGATAAGGGCTACTGTTTATCACTAAATTTATTCCCTCCTCAAAAAAAAACAACAAACGAAACAAATGCGCAGTGTTTTTTTTTTTTTTACGTTTACGTGTCTTCTAATATTTTTGCGGAAAACAACAGTTTAATTGAAACCATGTATTTACAGATTTAAAGTTGAATTTTAATGCATTTAAGTAGTGTCACTGACGTGGCTAAATGTCAAGCCTAATTGCAATAAAGTAAAATTTACTGAGTTGTCTATTATTACGAATGCAACAAAACATGCACACGTAACTGAGTTATATTTTATTAACTTTTCAACTAGCTATATTATGCATACTTGAAAATATTTGACTGGACTGAAAAATGGATATTATACTTAAAACATTTATGTTATTATCATCTGGTTGTTGTTTTTGGCACAAAGTTACGCGATGATTTATCTGCACTCCGCCCACCATAAGCAATCGAATTCTGTACAGTGTAAATGCGGAGTCCTACCACTGACCTGTCTGAGGACTATTTTATCCTTTTGTAATAAAACGCACAAATGTCAATTAACACGAGAATAGTCCTGTAAATATTTCTTTTTGTTTGTTTTTTGTTTTTTCGAATTTTGCGCAAAGCTATTCGAGGGCTATCTGCGCTAGCCGTCCCTAATTTAGCAGTGTAAGACAAGAGGGAAGGCAGTTAGTCATCACCACCCACCGCCAACTCTTGGGCTACTATTTTACCAACGAATAGTGGGATTGACCGTCACATTATAACGCCCCCACGGCTGAAAGGGCGAACATATTTGGTGCGACGGGGATGCGAACCCATGATCCTCAGATTACAAGTCGCACGCTTTAACCCACCTCGCTATGCCGGGCCGTAAAAGGATTGACCATTACATTATAACGCGCCCATGGCTGAAAGAGCAAGTCTGTTTGGTGTGTGGGGGATTCGAACCGCGCCCCTCAGATTACGAGTTTTACTCTCTTTAAATCATAACTTTTATAGCAAAATATAGGCTTAAACAAGGCTTACCTTACTCGACAAGTAGAAGAGAGCACCAATTTATAAGGAATAACTACTTACTAAATAATTTGGGCCCGGCATGGCCAAGCGCGTTAAGGCGTGTTCTCGTAATCTTAGGGTCACGGGTTCGCATCCCCGTCGCGCTAAACGTGCTCGCCCTCCCAGCCGTGGGGGCGTATAAAGTGACGGTCAATCCCACTATTCGTTGGTAAAAGAGTAGCCCAAGAGTTGGCGGTGGGTGGTGATGACTAGCTGCCTTCCCTCTAGTCTTACACTGCTAAATTAGGGACGGCTAGTACAGATAGCCCTCGAGTAGCTTTGTGCGAAATTCAAAAACAAAAAAACAAACTAAATAATTTGACCCTAGTGATTTAAAGGTATGTCCGCAGGCTTACGACGCTAAAAAATCGGGTTATAATACCAAAAGGCTGGGGAATTTCGAACGAACCCCGCTTCTCTATATTTACTGGATATGACCTTATTGAATCATTTTTCCCTAAGTAAAAAAAAATATATATATATTGACTCAATCTTTCTTGTGCATTCAACATAAACAGTTTATTTGGTTTATGCCTTGTATTACCAGTTAAAAGTGGTTTAAACAAAACTTACATTGTATTTTAGGTTTTTACTGTCGTTTCATTTAATGAATAATTGATTTAGTCTCTTCTTGTTGCAACATATCAGAAATGAAAGTTTGCCGATATCAAACATTTTTGTAAAGTTATTGTATAGCCGATTCATGCGAATACAAGAAAGCAAAGCAAAAGACATGTGTGAGGTAAGTCTATTTAGTTGAAGAAGCGTGCGCGCATATTCGAGAGAAATTCACCAGCATTTTTCAGTTAAATGGAGTTAGAAAGTAAACATACATGTGTAGAAGACAGAGAGAGAGCAAAAATGAAAGCTTCGCACAGTTTTTAAATCGTTTTAACATGTAATTGATAATAGATAGGATAATTAGGATAAGTCCTCATACAAAGAAAAGACGTAAGTACTAGAATTCTTGATTACACATTACTTCAATAAATTCGGCCTTTTCAATTTGAGATCAACTCGTCGTCCTGTTTACCAAAATCTTTTATATTGATCACTTTGGTCTCAATTTGCAGCCTCTGTGGCAGCGACCACAGAGTTCATTTTACTTTCAACACAAAACTGTGTCAGTACCTTGAGTTTGTAGTTTATAGCTTTAAAAATGTGGTCTCTATAAAGAACAAACCCACAGAGAGAGAGAAATTTGCGCTTATGTATATAGATTTGCACCTTCCAGTGTGTTAGCGGCAAGTGCGATGTCTTATAATGCTAAAGATTAGGTTTCGATTCACGCGGTGGGTACAGTATAGACCATTTTGTTTGCGCTAAACAACAAACAAGGGATGCTGCATTTTCCCGGATAGAAATAAAAATATATTTAGGCTAGGTTTCAGTTTTAATTCTGAAAAAGTATCTCTCTTGCTACCTGCATGAGTAATCAATTTAATATTTTTCAAAACCTATGACAAATAATTTAGTGTAACACTGTCTAAATGTACCCAAATCATGTTATTTAATAATACTCCAAAAATAAATAAAGAGTATAATTTTGGCTGGGCTCAAGAAATTGTAATATATTACTTTATCAAATATTAGATAGATACAATAAAGGAACGAATGCTCATTTTATTATAACGATTTTCACTGAGCTGCATTCGCAAAAACGACATTTCACGTGTAACAAGTAATAAAAACATTTTATAATGTAAAATGAAATAGGAATAGCAATGCCGCAAAGAATGCAAGTAAGAACATAGGGATTATAGCCAGGTCACTCTTGCATTACTTTTAAATTATTAAAGTTGAATGTTACACTATAAAATACACGAGAGCAAAATGGTTACGAGGACGAAGCAGTTCGATCGACATCGCAGCGATAATCTGTAATAGTTTGTAATAATCATGACATGTTTTAACCGAACTTGGTTATTACTTGTACGTAAGTCATAGACTCTTATAGTTACACTGCGGACTTACAACGCTAAAGACCGAATTTCGAAACCAGTAGGAGACAGAGCACAGACACCTACTTTGTAGCTTTGTGCTTAACCTACGAGAACAATTTACAGTGTAAAATTAAATTTTAATAATGAATATTATATGGAGATGATCTACATGTAACTGTATTACCCATCTATTACTGTTTACATTCTTTTTTGGCATTGCATCCACATATCATTTAAATTTACAAACAGTTTTTTATAACTTGTTTTGCAACGTTTTTTGCTCATGAATAAAAGTCACTTTATTCTATGAATGTGTGCAATAAAACTTTATATTATCTGTACTGATTTACTTGTTATTACTTCGCTTCATACATAATACAGAAGTTGATTTCTCTTGGGGACCGACTGTATGGTACACAAAGAATTGAGTATTCTACATGTTATAGTCATGTGATGTTAGCCTATTATTGGGGCCTGGCATGGCCATGTGGCTAAGGCACTCGACTTGTAATCTGAGGGTTGCGGGTTCGAATCTCCATAACACTAAAAATGTCCGCCCTTCTATCTGTGGGGACGTTAAATGTTACGATCAATCAATTAGTTGGTAAAAGAGTAACCCAAGAATTGGCAATGGGTAGCCTTCCTTCTAGTAAAGTAAGGGACGGCTAACACAGATAGCTCTCGCGTAGCTTTGTACACAATTAAAAACAAACCAAACCTATTATTGGTTGGTAATTCCTATTTCACCCTGTGCTTAAGCGTTTTATAGGAGCCTCAGGTTTCTTTAAAGAAAAAAAAACTAAAGGATAATAATTACATAGTTTACACTGAATTATAATTTATTTTAATTACTACTAGTTATTCCGACTAAGCGATGGCATCGAGCCTTTCTCAGAAACACATAGTTTATTTAGGTTTAACTGACGTTAGTGGTAAAGTAGTTGTAGAGTTATCTCAACTGAAACAAGAAGAAGAAAGATGAACAATTTAGTAGGTTTGTCACTTTCTAGTTTGGTATCATAGTGATGGTTTCTTGTCTTATTTTAGGGTTAGATTGGTTGAGAAACAAATTAAAATGAGTAACAAACTTCTTTTAAAGTAAAACTGTATTTTTATTTATTTTTAGCGTCCAAATTTGTGTCATGCCTATTGAGCACCTTGACCATCTCTATATATAGAGACTACAGACTCTAAGTTATTGTCTGCGTATTATCAAGTTATCAAAAAAGCTGACCGTCCCATTTGGAACGACGCAGACTTACAATGAATAACCACTCTTTCAAACTGATTTTATTATAAGTATAGTGCTGGAATTCATATAACATTTATACATGCTCGTCCTCCCAGCTGTGGGGGCGTTATAATGTGACGGTCAATCCCACTATTAGTTTCGTTGGTAAAAGAGTAGCCCAAGAGTTGGCGGTGGGTGGTGATGACTAGCTGCCTTCCCTCTAGTCTTACACTACTAAATTAGAGACGGCTAGCACAGATAGCCCTCGAGTAGCTTTGTGCGAAATTCCCAAACAATCTATGAGTTATGTTCCAAAATTAACAGACTGCATATATATACAATATTTTTATTTCTATGATAATTAAGTTCAACAAATATTGTGATTAATTTTAATCGAATAGACAAATGCATAAATAAATGTTTAGCATGTATGTACACATCTTTATACACGCGGTAAGACAATGGATAAGTTTCAATACGACAATGCCAATTATGTCCATTAATATTCGTCATGTAGTGTATTCACCTAATGCTTGATAACTAAATCGATATTTTTCTTTCATGTAATAAAATTCTTTTGTTTTTCTTTTACTTTCTCACAATAAACAATCAAATGGGAATAAACTTTAGATTTTTGAGACATTTCAAGATTATTTTAATCAATTTATGTAAACACACGCATAACTAGTCCTTCTGAATTACAAGAACAATTTTCATCAATCCAAGTTCTCTAAACTACAACAATTGCGACTAATCTGCCCCACAGCGGTACAAAGGTATGTCTGCGGATTTACAACGCTAGAAACCAGCTTTCGATATATATGGTGGGCAGAGCACAGATAACCCATTCTATAGCTTTATACTTCATTTTAAATAAACAAACAGCCTAATTTACATATAAAGAGCACAAAAAATATGTGTGTTTTTCTGCTTATTCATTATTTAAATACTCCGTTGTCGCTGGGATAACTCAACCAAACTTTATGGGATGATAGATTGCACTAAAGAGCATGCTAATGGAGCTCGTAATCCTTTCCACTCCTATTATTGCGGTCACTATTTTTATGTTACTATTGCTGTTTATTATCCATGATGTAAGTTACGGTTAACCATATTAACTTTTTATAGAGGAATGCAATTAAAAACCTAGCCGCCAGTATTGCAATAATACATAAGCTCAGATGAAGTTTCTACCTCAACAACCACCATAAGATACGAAGAACCGTTTCGTGAGTTATACACACTTTTTGCTATGATTCGTGACGTTTTGATTTTGGCTTGTAAGACACTTCTGCATCCAATGACCGTCAACTACTTAACCATGCGAAATGCTGTGGAAGAACATTAAGAGATGGGTATGGATAGCAGGTAGAAAAAAGCATCCCTACTGCCACTACTTTTTCCACGACCTCTTTCTACAAAGTCACCCTGGCCATTTCACAACATCTACCATGTTCTAAGTATACATATACATATTGAATTATCAAAGTTTATACAAAACGTTTGGTGAGGTAACAATGAGTTCTGTGGTAATGTGTGATAAATATACTGTGTGAAAGTTAGGATTTTTTTTATATTCACCATAGCATTCACTCCACATTTTTGTGGGGATAAAGGACGGGTACCTGAGCTTGTCATAGGTATTCTGATTTCTGTAATTAGATTTGTTTTTGTACAATAATATTCTAAAGAGAAAAAACGAAGACCCGTATGAATTCGAGTGGTTCCTGTAATTGGAACGAGGCTGTCACGCAGGCTTCCAGTTTATAAGCAACATGCTAAATTAAACAACTCCATCCTGATGGAGTGTAATCCCCAAATTTAAGGTTCGATCCCTGTGATAGCAAAGTAAAATTAGCCCATGGTAAAGCTTTATGCTTAAAAAGAAACAAACAATGGAGCACACACGCAATCTTGCACACAAATGTAAATATATGACATTTTTGTATATAAACATGTAATCATGTATGGTCGAAATTACGTCTTATTTAATGAGCCGGTCCTTCCTGAGTGCTGCTGTCTTTCACAATTACAGTTGGTTTTCGATATTGCGCTGACGCCACATCAGGAGCACTACAAGGGTTTCATATCTAATTCTGGAAATCCCATGAGGAAAACTGACAAAATTAGTAACTATTCGAATATTTAGTAAGGGACTCATATGTGACAATAAAAAAAGGCTTAAAAATTGCCTACGTCTGTCGGCTTTACCATATACAGATTTACATTGCAACAATATATAAACACTCATATAAACGCTTTTATTAATATAAATAACATCCGACAAAGAACAAAATTCTCAAAATGTTTCTGATGATTCAATTATATTATATTTATAACCACTGATTTTATTGATATTGCGTAAAATATTCTTACAAACAATTATAAAATATAAACTCTTAATGTTTAGCCGTGTTTTATGATAAAAATTTCATCTCAATTGTACAAAAGAAAGAGAAAGAGAGAAAAAAAGACGCAATTTCTTGAAATACCATTCCAAAATTTTAATGATATTAGTAAATTTATACACATTTTCTGGCAAAATAGCCTAGCAAGTCAAATATATTTACCACAGTCACGTAGGGTAAAATGTTTGCTGTGCACTGATATAAAATATTTATATATTACGTCCAGCGTGTGTTGACTACTTTCAGAATGGAACTGCCGCTCATTATGTTTGTGACTTAATTTCAGAACGCAGCTGTCGGGAGCTGTCGTTTAGTGTGTGTAACATAATTTCATAAAGAAACTGTTGTTCATATTGTTATGACTTAATTTCAGAATAAAGTTGCCGTTCAGTGTGTGTATGTGTTTGTGAGATTTAGTTTCAGAACGAAGCTGTCGTTTAGTGTGTGTATGTGTTTGTGAGATTTAGTTTCAGAACGAAGCTGTCGTTCAGTGTGTGTATGTGTTTGTGAGATTTAGTTTCAGAACGAGGCTGTCGTTCAGTGTGTTTTTGACTTAATTTCAGAACGGAGTTGTCGTTAAATTTTAAGGAGAAAATAATTATTACGTAAGTTTGGTTTGTTTTGAATTTCGCGCAAAGCTATACGAGAGCTATCTGCGCTAGCTGTCCCTAATTTTGCAGTGTAAGACTAGAAGAAAGGCAGCTAGTCATCACCACCCACCGCCAACTCTTGGGCTACTCTTTAACCAACGAATATTGGGATTGGCAGGTCACATAATAACGTCTCCATGACTGATAGGACAAGCATTTTTGGTGTGACGGAGATTTAAACCCGCAACCCTCAGATTGCGATTCGAGCGCCCTAACTACCTAGCTATGACGGGCCCTTCTGAATGATAGTGGAGTAGAGATGTATATAAATAAATGAGAAAAATGGCATTCGGTGTTAGGGTACCTTTCACCCTTAACCACCTGACCATGCCGAGCCTATTGCATAAGTATGTATAATTAAGAAACGATTTCTACTTTGGATTTAGAATGTACGATTTGTTGCCTATGCTGCAGAGAAGCGATGGTTTCATCCTACATGTTACTATGGTTACTACAATTCACAGCTATAACCCTGACGTCGAAACTGTGATAGATTAATTACAAGCTGCAGTAACTGTGGATAAGATGCAACACGCGTAGAAATTTGAATCACAGAAAATAAATTGAAACTAAACTAAAAACGCGTTACGCAGTGTCATAAATACTGTCACCTTTTATAATTTATCTATATATTCACATACACACATTTTTTTTCATTAACGAGGGATAAGTTGCACATCCCTTATTAAGTTGTTTTTTATAATTATTGTTTTGAATTTATAGGTTTATTTACTATCACTACACGTCAGTGGGTAGCATGTTTCATTTCATTTGAAATTAGTTTAGAAAGCAAAAATTAAAACCTTATTACACATTTGTGTGCTTGTTAAAACAACAACAACAACAGCAAAGCTCCGTAAAGGTTATCTGCACTAGCAGTCTCTAATATTGAAGTGATAGATTAAGGCAGTTCTTCAACAGAACCCGCCGCCAATTCTAATCGAATAACGATTGTTGATGGTTGCTCTTGTACACACAGCCCTATAATGAGGAGTGCGTATTTACAGCCAGGGTTTGTTTGTTTATTTTAAATTTCGCGCAAAGCTACACGAGGGCTATCTGCGCTACCCATTCCTAATTTAGTAGTGTAAGACTAGAGGAAAAGTAAACAGTTATCATCACCCACCGCCAACTCTTGGACTACTCTCTCACCAACGTAAAAATGGGATTATATAGCCCCTGCAGCTGAAAGGGCGAGCATGTTTGGTGGGACGAGGATTCGAATTATTTGCTTACAGATTTCGATTCGAGCATCCTAACCACCTGACCATGCAGAGCCCCGACATAAAAATAGATCGATTATACAACTTACCATTGTTACTGAAGCAACAACAACAAAAGTCTGAAATGAGCATCTAATATTTCCAAGTATGAAGATATAAAAGATATTCAGCACTTCTTGTAAAATTTCTTATGCTCAGAATACGTATGTGTGTATGTGCGTACCTGTAACATAATTTATTCAATATGCAAATATGTGAAGACTTAAGTTGCCGAGCCCAAAGTTAGGCCAAGTACGGTGTTTGATATTCTATTATTTGAATTCTGATACATTAAATATGCTAATTTTCGAGACAGTTAGACACACAGTTTCAAAAAGATAACTGCACTGCTATTTGGAGAACGTACACTTGAGGCTTATACAAAATTAAGGTTCACGGTATCACGTGGAACTAGATTCAAAGAGGTAAAGCTGAATTAGCAGTTTCAAAAATACCACACAGTGTTTGACAAGTTAAACTACACAGCTGTAGCAAATTACATTACTGACGTGATTTCTGTCGCCTCAGGATCAGATCTCACAACACAAAGATAAAAACGCAAAAACTTTATTGACTTTAACCATGAAGGTTAACTATGTTCCAATTTTTTTAGGTTAAAGTATTAACTGAATATTGAGAAAAGGTCCGTAGTCAGGATTTTGGTTCAATGAGTAATATGCCTAAAAATACCGCCACCCCCCAAAAACAACAACAAAAAACAAACAAAAAAGTTACCACTTACAGCATTCTGTTTATATTACATATTTTGACTATCTTTCCTTTCTGGAAAAATTATATCTGACTTTTTAAAACAATTTTGAAAAATATGTATGTGCAATATCATATAGATATGGAAGAAATATCGTATAAATATAATGGTTTCAATATCTATACAGTATAAATATAATGGTTTCAATATCTATACAGTATAAATATAATGGTTTCAATATCTATACAGTATAAATATAATGGTTTCACTTCTTCCTTCAATGTTTTGTCAGAAGAAATTGGGGAGGAGGTTTAACTCTCATTTAAAGTTGTTTCCCACAAACATAGATAAAACATTTTAGGTAACAGTCTTGGAAGCTGAAGGCATTTTGATATCTTCGTAAGTGGTCAAACATGATAACAGGATAAATTATCCAGCAGAGGGCCCAGGATATTCAAGTGCGGCTTTAAGCAACAAGAGATTTTGAAAACAGGCTCTACAGTCTTAGCTTCTTTTCTGACGAGGGGGTGGGGTATTCGTCCCATGGTGACTCTGTAAGTGATGTTGCAGTGTTGCTATGTTGTTTTCATCCGTTTCGGTAAATGCCATATTGACAGAGAAAATGTTTGTAATGCTACTATTTCTTAGTATTAAGTGTACGATGGTTAGAAAAAATGTTTACAATGCTATTATTTCTTAGTATTAAGAGTATGATGGTTTGTTTGCTTGCTACAGAACGTTATGTTTAGTTTACACAATAATTTCAAGATGTTAATTACAGGGTGCACTGTTTTGTTGCTTTTTAAACGCCGGACGCGAACCAGAGAACTCCATAACCATAGAACATCACGCTATGTACTGGATCATACTCTGTCCGATACAGAAGCATGCATAGAAATATAAAAGACAAAATAATACGATTTGTTTGTTTGTTTGTTTTTGAATTTCGCACAAAGGTACTCGAGGGCTATCTGTGCTAGCCTTCTCTAATTTAGCAGTGTAAGACTAGAGGGAAGGCAGCTAGTCATCACCACCCACCGCCAATTCTTGGGCTACTCTTTTACCAACGAATGGTGGAATTGACTGTCACATTATAACGCCCCCACGGCTGAAAGGGCGAGCATGTTTGGCGCGACCGGGATGAAAATAATACGAATTATTAACGGTTTATTACATGAAGTATTAAAACTAAAGTACATTTTAAGGATAAATTTACACTGTTCTTGTGCAGTGAAACTCAGATTTTAGAAACGGGCCATATATTTTATAATTACATTGCTTTTGCGTCTAATATACTTTATTTTTTTCAAATTATACGGAGCCTGAAGAACAACATGTAGCTACAGCACACTTCACGTTATGTGTGCTACATTACTAATGAAGCAAAAGCTATTATTAACACAATTAGTTCAGTTAAAGAGAAATGTGTTTGACGAAGTAGAAATTTTATGAAAGAAAATAATTTATATTAAGCCAGAAATCTGTTTCAAATACTGCATAGTATCTGTTTATTTTAAAATTTTGTAATCCATAGCTTGTGTTGCGATAAATTATGCTTAAACAAGAAGAAGATAATTTATTATGTATGTATAATGAATTTGTCTTCATGCTGTTTAATATCACACTGATAAGCAGTTTGTAAACTGACCAGATGGCAAAATCACAGGCCCATAGAATTACTTAACGTGTAGGTATACATGCGCACATTTCTACGCTAGATTGTTTGTTTTGGATTTTGCGCAAAGCTACACGAGGGCTATCTGCGCTAGCCGTTCCTAATTTAGGAGTGTAAGGCTAGAGGGAAAGCAGCTAGTACATCACCCACCGCCAACTCTTAGGCTATTTTTTTTACCAATGAATAGTGGGATTGACCGTCACATTATAACGCCCCAAAGCTGAAAGGGCGAGCATATTCGGTGAGACGGGGATTCAAACCCACGACCCTCATATTACGAGTCGAGTGCCTTAACCACCTGGCTATGCCGGGCCATCTACGCTAAAAAATATATTGTTAACAGTTTTGTTTTCATATACTTTAAAGTCAGTCAAAATCATCAAAATCTGTATTATCTCTTTTGAGGTAATCTAATTCAAAATAACAGATTTTGTTGCACATACACACATATATATTTTACTCGTATATAAAAGTGAGGAAAAAGATGCAAATAAGTCGTTTACAGTGAGATCGTAATAAATAATAGTCTTATTGTCCATTTTTGTTGTGTTATACCTCATAAACATCATATGTTACTTTTGTCACTGAAAAAAGTAATTATTATTGTAAGAAATTATGATTAACATGTAAACTCTAATTAATATTTGTGAAAGAAATGCCTTCAATAACAAGTTAAGGCTAAATAATTATGTATATTGTATACAGCTCCGGTTTCTCTAGAAACATATCATGTGTAAAAGTTAATGTTACCATAAAATATCCCAAGGAGTTTCGGTGCTCTGATATCTCGTGAATACATTTATTCCAATTTAAGAACTTTCGTACAGTTTTGAATTCCAATTTCCTAGATTACTGAAACAAGCTCAGATTCCACAATGTTTGTTGTACTTCTAACTTACAAATGTCAACATGTTATCACCAAAAGACGTTTTCGAGATAGGGTTATTCTTAATTGTTTGTTGATTTTCACGCATAGTTACTGAAGTGCTCTCAGAGTTAGTTGTTCTCAACTTAGAGGTAACAGATTAAAGAGAAAGCAGTTAGTTGACACATTAATTCTCCGGCTACTTTAATTGAATCGTCACATAAACTCCAAGTCTGAAAGGTCGAACAAGGTTAATCTTAATAATTCATCCCAGGCAGCAAATGCATGGGTTATGTGTTAAGTAACTAATCTCAGTGTACTATACCAAGTTTATTGAGAATAGTTGCTTAACACATAATCCATGTATTCTCAAATGTACTACACTAAACTCACGCGTAGATAGCCTAGTTGCTTTGCGCCATTAAACGCCAAACACCTAAGGTTAGCTCAAAATAAAAAACTTCGACTAACCAACCATGCAAGAATGAGAGCCGGTTCTCAATCGGTTTTAATAAATAAAAATAGAATCATTAAGTATTTTAAAACTATGAACATATACAAACACATAGTGAAGAGAGATATAATACAACAAATCAACAATTAAATGGTTTAAACAAACAAAACATACAAGGAATATCTTGTGTGTCGCCTCATTTAAGGCGACGAACACTGAAAACTCTACAATACAACACAAAACTTCCATACGTGTCGAACAGTATCGAACACTACTTTTGTTCACTATGAATGTCATAAAAACAAGATAGCAGAGACTATAAGATAAACATTAAGTTGTAGACTAAATGGAATGCAGCTAGTCAATATCACCCATCGCCATTTCTTGAGCTACTTAATCAATCGAATAGTGTGATTCAACCATCATTATTATAAAGCATCCACGGATCCAGAATATGGGGCACGAAGTTTTTGGATGGTTACCGCGCAGCCTCACAGTATTTGGTTTAGCAGAGTTAATATTTCCATTCTTCTTCGTACAAACCTTTCATTTTTGTTACTATAGCATTGGTTGTAAATACCGGGCTTCAAGTGCGAAAATATTCAATCATTAAAAAAATAGATAAAAATTCTGATGTTTACTCATTGAGCTCGTAAATCTCGGTTGCGGGAGTTACTATTTTTCTTTTGACAGTCTCTTCCGTCTGGAGCACGGAAAAGGCAGCTAAGTATTCCCGCAGAGGAAAATGCCAATAAAACAGGCGCATTGTGGTCTCGTGTAGGAGAAGTCAGGGAAAAAAAAACAGTTCGAGCCAGGAGTGACTACAATAGTTTTTTACAATATACAGCTTCATAAAAAACGTCAAAATTTCATAGATAAGCATACAAGTTAAATAGGAAAGAAAAAAAAATTGTACTTCATAAATTAAATAAGACTTGCAGTTTCACAGTATCAATTACTAAGTGTTAATACGGAAAAGATTCATATTCTGGGGATATCTTTAAGTAACTTACTACGGTTATATACTTAAGGAATTAATATGATGCTTATTTTCTTTACTAAATGTTCTAATTTGAGATCTTCAGTTCAACAATTTAACCATGTGTGTAGTAGATGTTAAACTTTTTTCTTTATTGCTAAACAAGAG
The DNA here is from genome assembly GCF_004210375.1 of Tachypleus tridentatus. Taxonomy (NCBI): domain Eukaryota; kingdom Metazoa; phylum Arthropoda; class Merostomata; order Xiphosura; family Limulidae; genus Tachypleus; species Tachypleus tridentatus. Next base: position 61,236,476 of record NC_134828.1, read on the forward strand.
CAAAGCAACATAATGAGTTATGTGTGTTATGCCAACGAAACTTGTGTATGTGTGTTTTCTTACAGCAAAGCAACATCCAGCTATCTGCTGAGTCCACCGAGGGGAATCAAGCCCCTGATTTTAGCGTTGTAAATCTATAGACGTATCGTTGTACCAGCGGAAGACCCTAGGAAACGAAACCCGATGTTTAGGTTTGTAAGACCTCAGTACCAGGAAAATAACATACGTTTCATAAGGATTAAATTTACCGGTTAAACATGCATTTCTCGATGAACTTGAACTCACAATCTACCATTTCAATCAAAATGACAAGTTGTAACACAGTCACGCTGTATTTGGCTTTTGCGTTACACACGCACACACACATGCTAACTAAGCAAGCAGAGCAACATGATAGTGAGCTGACATTATTTTTAATAGGACAAACCACAGTGTTTGTAAAAATACAGTGATAATTTTGACACAGCTGTTTTTGCCACGTCGCAAACGAGACAAAGACCGAAATATATTGTTGTAAGAATGCCCTGTTTTCACTTCAGTTTAACATAAACGTCTACAGTTCCGACAGAAAGTGTTCGTACACCTGAGTCGTGAGTAGTTTAATCGTGATAATGAAAGTATAGTATATTATAAATATTATACTAACACACACCTACATAAATTTTATGTAAATTGAAAGACAAATAAACTGTTTATAAACAAATACTAAACATAGGAGGGGCAGAAAGTGTTTGTGCATCTACTTTAATGGTCAGTTGTGTAGCCTTTCAGGTGAATTACTTGGCGCAATCTCTCCTCATAGCCCTCCATGATCGTTTGACAGTACACGACTGGTATTTTCTTCCATTCTTCTTTACAGAAGGCCTCCAACTCTTGCAAGTTTTTCGGATGACGCAGATGAACCCTAGTCTTCAACTCATGCCAAACGTTTTCAATTGGGTTAAGATCGGGTGACTGCGATGGCCACTTCAGAACGCTTTTATGGTTCCTCTGCAACCAGGATTGTACATATTTCGATGTGTGCTTAGGGTCATTGTCGTGCTGGAAGATCCAACGACGCTCAAGCCACAAGTTCCGAGCATCATTCTTGATATAAGTGGCTAATATATCAACGACGCGGTGAAGGCTGCCTACAATAGAAGAACTGAAGAAACCCTATATAATGCTCGAGCCACCTCCGTGTTTAACTGTAGGGACGGTGTTCTTTGGAAGATTTCGTTCCCCCTTCTTACGGAAAATATTGTGAAAATCATTGTGGCCGAAAAGCTCGATTTTAGTCTCGCCTGACCAAAAAATATTCTCCCAATAGGTAAAGGGTTTATCTACATGCTTTCTTCCATATCTCAATCGTGCTTCTAAATGAACAGGCTTTAAATATGGAATTCTACGAGGACGGCATGCTTTGAACCCAGAAGAGCGTAACATGTGCGTAACTGTAGAAATGCTTACTTCAGCCCCAGTTTTCCTTACCAGTTTCTGTATGTCATTACGTGTTAAACGAGGGTTCCTACTAACTTCTCTGAGAACCTTCCTCTTGGTTCTCTCTGGAATCTTGGTTTGGCGTCCGGAACGAGGGAGGTTAGCAGTTGATTCTGTAAGCTTAAACTTAGCAATTATGCTTTGAACAGTAGATTTCGGCACATTAAGTTGTGTAGCAATACCGGAAATAGACACACGAGACTTGTATTTTATAATAATTCGGTTTTTAAAATCACTGGACAGTTGTTTCCTGTTCGCCATGATGACCAAGCAGATAATGATGGAGACGGCGCTAAATTGCGGGAAGTACATTTTTTGCTGGCTAAATTCCAATAATTATGAACCCAGTGTCTAGTTCTTGAATGGTATAATGTAGTTTATTCGTCAAACTAAACAATATTTTTACGGGAATATCAGTTTTTTTCACACGTTCTGAACTGTACGAACACTTTTTGCTCCTCCTATTTTGGGTTATTTATTTATAAACAGTTTATTTGACGTTTAATTTACATAAAAATTTAAGTAGATGTGTGTTAGTATAATATTTATAATACACTATACGTCTATTACCCTAATCGTGATACTTTTTAAGTTATGAGCAAAAAATTACTCGGGACGCAGGGGTACGAACACTTTCTGTCGTAACTATACCTTGCACTCACAAATGTGTTAATTTTAATACACGATGAGGAGTCTCTCATTGAATCTTTTAATATTTAAAGAATAATGTTTTCCTTCTTTACAAGCGCCCAATTCTTACAATTTCTTTTAAGTATTCTAATAAACAAATACTGAACATTATTTTATAACATTTGTATATTTTTACTAGACTACATAGGACAACTATGAATCATACCAAGTCACGTCTTGTTATTGTGTAAATTGAACTTCCTGTTTTTCAAAAGAAAGCTGAATGACACTTACAACTGTAGAATACAATACGAGTTTAGAGTGACGTGTTCAGCTTTAGTTTTAACTTTATTTAAAATGTTTAGTAAGGACATTCACTAAAAGGAGAATCAAAAGCGACTAACAACTAAATTATTCAAAAGCCACATAATATTTTATGTTGTTTCAATAGTAAATCTAATAGTGAACACGCGTCTTACTGCGTGGTGCTCTTATTAACAAACGGTACAATTCAATGTATGTCCATTATGTCTCCTTACAGAGATTTATATGTACAAGTTAACTATATTTTTATTTTCAGAAACTGTTGTGTATTAATATTCAATGGCACATTAATGTATATTAAATCCTGTAAAGAATGAGACTAAATCTTCAAATGAGCCCCTAACAGAAGAATTACAAAAAAAATCTCTCCAACCCACACTTTACAAAGAATTGTAAAGAAATAAGTAGAATAAATACCAAAGATAACAATTAAAATATATATATATACATACTGTATATTTGTAACTCTATGAAGATAAATTATTCAATAATTCAAAACAGTTATTTAGCAAAAATAAGAAGAAAATATTTTCCAATATTTATGAAATATCCACTCAGGTTATCTATAATTTGAACTGATAGACAAAAAAAAAAAAAGTCAATTAGTCAACAGCGTCCTCTTCCACCACTTAGGGATTTGACCACCATATTTCTAATGTATCCACGGACAAAAAGTGCGGAATGTAATGCTTTTCTTTTTCAGTAACGGCATGCGAATGTTGATTTAATATATCTGTATATATATACTCTTCAAAAAAAGAAACGCAAAAGGGATATTTTTGTTATTTTAAAGAGAAATATGTGTAATAACGTTACAAGCTCAGAGTATGTGATGTCACATGTGTAAAGGCACTGATTGTCAGACCAAAATGACAATAAAAGTTGTGCAGTTTGAAAACAGAGGAAAACATCGGATTTTTCGCCAAAACGCATTCGTGTCCAATAAATTTGTTTGAGAGATCTGCATGTTCTGCAAGTGCAACATGTGCGAAATCCCTATAAAAATGACGGGTTCTCGGTTTCCATAGCTCAGTGTTAAGCCACCGACACGCAATACAGTTACGCCAAGACTGACTGAAGCACAACGCAACAATGCCATTGGTCGTTTGAAAGCAGGCGAATCTCGATCAGATGTTGCCAGAGCTGTGAATGCCCACCCAAGCACCATCACAAGGCTATGGAATCGTCACCAACAACATGAATCAGCTTGTGACCGTTCACGATCTGGCAGACCTCGTGTGACCACGCCCGCACAAGATCGCTACATCCAGTTACGTCACCTTCGGGATAGAACCACCACTGCGACGTCTACTGCCTCAACCATACCAGAGCTGCGTAGGATTTCCAATCAAACCGTACGCAACCGTCGACAAGATTCTTAGGCCCCATGTGCAACCCATCATGGTGAACGTCAACGACGTTTTTCAACATGACAACGCCGTCCTCACACAGCCCGACTCACCACTGTCTTCTTGAGACACTACAACACCAACGTTCTTCCCTGGCCCTCCAGATCACCAGATTTAAACCCCACCGAACATCTTTGGGACGAGTTGGACAAACGTCTGCGACGACGACAACCTCAACCGCAGGCTGAGTGGACAGCCATTCCACAGGATGTGATTAGTCATCTCATCGCTTCCATGGGCAGGAGATGCCAAGCAGTTATTGATGCTCACGGGGGACATACTCGTTATTGACGTTGAGTGACGTTAAACTTCAACTAGAAAGCGTGGACTTCGCCTTTGCAGACTTTGTTCAGCAGTGAATGTGCAAAGTTTCACACATGTCATACAGAACTACTCGGAATAAACTTGTTAACAATATGTCTCAAATTTTGCCTTTTGCGTTTCTTTTTTTGAAGAGTATAGTTTGGCACAGTAATCAATGGGCCACGTTCTGCACCAAAAAGAAAATACTATATTGTAATATTTATTGAACATAAGCACGCCTAAATGATTTGTTGTTTTTAATTTCACGCAAAGCTATACGAAAGCTATCTGCGCTAGCCGCCCTCAATTTAGCAGTGTAAGATCAGGGGGAATGCAGCTATTCACCACCATCCACCCCCAACTCTTAAGCTACTCTTTTAGCAACGAATATCAGGATTAACCGTAACATAATAACGCCCCCACAGCTGAAAGGGCGAGCATGTTTGATTGACGGGGATTCGAGCGCGCGACCCTCAGATTATGTTTCGAACGATCTAATTAGCTGACCATTTTAGACCTATGTCTAAATGAAAGAAATCCCGAAACAGCAATTACCAACCTATTACGGCCAGGCATGGCCAGGTGGTTAAGGCACTCGACTCGTAACCCGAGGGTCGCGGATTCTAATTCCTGTGACACAAAACATGCTCGCCCTTTCAGCCGTGAAGGCGTTATAATGTGACGGTCACATTTGGCGGTGGGTGGTAATGACTAACTGCCTTCCCTCTAGTCTTACACTGCTAAATTAGGGACGGCTAGCGCAGATAGCCCTCGTGTAGCTTTGCACGAAATTAAAAAACAAACAAACTAATTAACCCATTACAGAAAGAGCAAAGAAAAATAATTTTGTTTTGAATCTGTAACAGTAGCAATAATCTGCAACATTAAAGATACTTAAGTCGAAAACTATCGAATAAAAATGATAGCAGTTAACAACACCATATCAGTCAACACGGATCGAACCCAGGTCTCTTCGATCCAGAGTTCAACCGGTTATCCAATAGGCTATGCTTGACCAAACAAACAAAGAGAAGCTCTACCATGGCAATACAATACGTCATATTGTATTTAATCCTAGACCTTTTGAGTAGAAGACAGAAGATAGTACACGCATCGAGGAAATTATTTTAGTCTGACCAGACTTCGGTAACGGACTTTTGTCCATTTTGGTTTGGTGAAATGAGATCTTGGAAACATCATCCTTAGAAAACAGTCACAATAAAAATTGCAAGAATCTAATAGAATTTTACCTTTTGTTGGAAAGTGTTTTCTAAAGAGAGAGAGAGAGAAAGAAACTTGAATAGCGTGATCCTTATTTAATAAGGACTGGTGGTGCATGTAATAATTTAGTTGGTTAAGTTCTTTTTAAAGCGTCTTTTCTATTTATTTCTTACTAAACGATGGTATTTCTTGAAGGTGAGAAACGATGGTATATCACACTAATGTTACTTGATAGTCAAGTATTACCACTGTTAGACTAGTTTAAAGTCAACCAATGGCATTGTAGTTGGTTCTTGCTAATTTGTATGTTGTATGTGTGCTCGTTATAAGCAGGAACATTACAAACACAGCTATAAAATTAACAGATCTAAAACTGTACAAACTGAAACACACATAATGCTTATATTTAAGTACATAATGAAAATCATTTTCGTACCTTAATGTATTTTCTTAAGTCTGCAACAGGCTGACTTTAGGCACTTATATTTTTTGTATCATATTGTAGTTTATTTTGTCGGAGTGATTTTACCACTTGTATCAGAAGGGTAATAGACAGTAACGAGGTGCAGTAAAACACTTACTTTAATTTGTTCGTCTGGAATTATGCACAAAAAAACACAATGGGCCATCTGTGCACTGCACACCATGGATATCGCTGTGTCACTGGGGGGGGCATCTACTTTCAAAGTTGTATTCAATTTAACAAATACTGTACTGATTATTTTCTTTTACATAAGCAGAAATCAAGGTATTGACAGAAAAATTATGATCGCTGCGACCTTACCTTATTTTTCACTCTTATGACATTTTGTTATGATTCTCTGCCAAACAATATCAACTTGCTTCTTCCTCCCTATTGTTCAAAAACACTACACTGTTGATTTGAATAAAATGTATGCAGGACATTGCAAGGATAGGTGAACGCTGTCCACAACAGATAATGTTTTCAGTATATTTGTTCACGAATTCAGCTTGATATCCTGATTAAGAACGACGGAAAATACATTGAACAGTTTCTGTGATGATTTTTGAAACACTTTGTATCCCGGCCCAACTTTCCCTGTTACAACTTATGGTACTTAAAGTGCTTCTGGTAAAAGCTAGTCTCCGTGAAACAAGTAGTTGTTAATATATATTCATTTTAAATATTTGGTTTTCTTAATAATAATGCATCCGATCACTGTTCTAGCTTTTTGTAATTGGGGAGGGACAATGAGGTGACATAATGGAGCCATATCCAGAGTAAATGTAAAACTGGATTATTGGATGACATTAGTTTGGGAAGCCAAATACATTTCAGAAGGCCCAGTTCCCTTGCCCCCCTCCCCTAGTCCTTACATTAATTTTTTTAGTTCTTATTGTGTTATTGTTGCATGGACAATACTGTCTTTATTTGTATAGTATTTCGAAAATTAGTGAAAAATATATCATACTGAAGTTTGTATGTTTTGTTTCGAAATTATCATTGCAGTTTTACGTTACAAAATATATTCTATTGGTTACACTCCACAACAGTTTATATGAAAATATCTGGCTGAAACACTTACAGTCCTACAATTCAATAAATCTATGATCATTATTTTGTCACACTAGACATACAATATTTACAACTACGCTAACTTCTTCGTAGCAACAATTATCCAATAAATTTTGATGTTTTCATAAAATTTACTTTAAATTTGGATGATAATTATATCATTGATTAAATCCATTCATACAACTGGCTGATTGAAACACATACTTTAAGGATATAATAATGGGGAAGACATGAATGAAACTTTGCACATGTTCATACATTTCAGGCACAAAATATTTCGATGGATCAACTCTATAGAAATGTAACACGCGCTACCACAAAGGAAGATCTGCTGACAGCTTTATCAAGATTTCATACGATTCAAGTTAAATTTAAAATTTTAGTTTATAAGGAATTGAACGCAAACATTATTATGATAATACAGTTCTTCAACCTTAAACAAAATAAATGTGTTTCATGTTATCAGTAACATGTTCGTTACTAAAGCAGAAGAGGTTGTAACAACAATTCTAAAGTTTACAAATTGCATTATGTATAATGTGTATTAGAAGTTACTAGCTGAAGATACCATTTAAGGAAGCACAAACTGTGCAAAAGACGATGAAAGATAATGTTCCCCTTCCTTTTATTAATCAGATGCTAATTGGATATCTTGCTTTGTAGAAGTAAACACTGACGTATTTAACTGATTAAGTTCAAAGCTAAAATATATTGAAAAAGTTGAAATGCGCCCTATTTCAGGGTATTTTCTATTCCACTTCTCGGTTAAAAATGCTAAAATAAAATAGTTCATGCACATCGTCGGAATGTTTTCATTTACCAAATCTAAAAGTTACGGTAATCGAACCCGTCAACCTTGGGTGATAGCTACTAACACATAAATATAATGGGTCATTTTTATAGAAAGAAGTGCAACAGTCAAATTCAAATATACAACATATAATACTGAGAAAAAAATCCGAGGGTCGCGGGTTCGAATTTCTGTTACACCAAACATCCTCGCCCTTTCAGTCGTGGGGGCGTTATAATGTCTCGGTCAGTTACACTAGTCATTGGTAAAAGAGTAGTCCAAGAGTTGGCGGTGGGTGGTGATGACTAGCTTCCTTCCCTCTAGTCTTACACTACTAAATTAGGGACGGCTAGCGCAGATAGCTCTCGCGTAGTTTAGAGCGAAATTCCAAACCAACCAATACTGAGAAAAAATATAACATATTTCTGTTTTTAATCTCTGAGAGTTTTGTCTTCAGTAATAATTTCTTCAAGAGTGAAATTGAATGAACAAAATTACAGATGATTTAATTAGCTCATAATAAGCAAATTATAGCGGTAGCTATTTCAACGCCCAAAATTTGGGAAACCGTTGGAATGCAATACTTCTTTTCCTGATAAAATAATTTATATTGTAGATGGTTTTCATTTCACATTCTCTTAATTGGTCCATTACGAACTTCAAATCATAGGTATCTTTAAAAATCATCTTAGATCTATCTTTTGCCTCTCACAATTAAGTCACTGTCTAGGAAGTCGTTTTCATTACAAATGTGAAATATACAACACTACATGTACCATGAATCATTTTATTTATAGTATCAATACAAAAGGAAATGTTGGCGATGAAATAGAAATCACAGAACACAATGTGTAATTATTACACATTTTCATAATAATGCGGGAGTTGTATCCAAGATAACCTAATTTTCAGTCTATGGAAATTTGTGAATAAAATTTGCATTTGTAAACATGCTATCTCTGTTTGTTATTTCTTTGATTTTTATTTAGATGAAATATCACTGAATATTTATGACGAAAGTACTAATTTAACGCCATCTCATGCGGAAATGAATTAGACAAATCACTTACTCTTCTTGTTAAAGTTTAACTTCGTTCAACAATACACATCACGCAAATTTTCTTCCCTCGTCCAGAAACAGTTTGTGCATTCAATAGCAGTTTAGGCAGAAAGGTGGTAAATTTCACAGATCTTACCAAAAATGTTATAAAGTTATATTTCAATCTTACCGCATGGATAGCAGTGTAAACTCTTTAAATTTCAAATGCTGTACTTTTACTAAGTTACTTACAGTAGTTTTGTTTTCTTTATTTTTATTTTTTTATCTATAACGCTCTCTTCCAGTTACTATGACTGTCTATTGGTTTAATGTTTTGCTATTATTACTCAAAAAACAAATGTCAATTTTGAAGAGAGAAACAATGGGATAACAACAACCAATTGCGTTGGATGATATTGAAAAACAATAACACCTAACTTGGACAAAAAAAACGTGGTACATAAAACAAAGATTTAAAAATGGCGGGAATACATGAACAGATTTAATCTATTCGTAACGTCACATGTGAGATAAAATCGGAACTAAAAATGTGCTCACAATGTGCATAAATATATACAGTTCTTCATTTATTCATATATATTTTAAAAGTGAAGTACACTATTACACGTTTGTAAATATTTCTGTTTTCAATGTAGTAACAAAAACATTCCAAAGTATACATTTTGATTTAACCCGTGAGATTGCACAGTGATTAAAACTTATGTCTGAACTTTATGTTCGCACATTCTCCTGTCGAAAGATATCCAATAAAAACTTTTATTGAGTGCATAGTATTGGCTGCTATAATCAAATTGTGCAGTCAGGTTTAATATCATTAAGGTTCATCGTTTCGTACTCGTAAAACGTTGACATGAAATCCACTGATTCTCCAGATGTATCATGTGATGCAAGAAATGTAGTACATAATATTTTAATAGAAATTAAGGTAACTTTGTGAAAGCTGTAATACGACAGAAATCGGTCCTTTCAAATTTTATGTGGTAAAGAACTTCAGCTTCATAAGGAATTATTTTAGCTTCAATCCTTAGTCAAAAATGTTTAAGAGTTGAAATGACAGCTCAAAAATAAAAATGCACTCACATAACATTCAACATACACACTCATCTTGATCTATCGGTACTCTGATCGTAATTATAATGTTTAACGTGACAGTTTTTGATAATGTAATACAGGAATTTTTGTAAAATTACTGAAAGTAATGAAGTTGCTAATATCAGGTTGAAAACGTACAGAGAACTGGGAGCGGATCTAGGGAGGTAGTGCTATCCCATCATTCATGACGACGTTAAACATGTGTATAGCACAAATATGTTATAGATTTACCAATATTTTGTTTAATTTTAAATCGGTGCTATCTTTCTAATGACCACTGGAGAATATACTTCATTAAACTGTTGAACTGGTGCTACTCTGCTTGTTTTTTGAATTTCGCGCAAAGCAACACGAGGGCTATCTTAATAATAATAATAATAAAAAAAACTAGTGCTAAAATAAAAAAGGCCATCTACGTTCTAGATTTATTTAAAGAAAATGAAAGAGCAATATGCATGGACATTGCCCTGAAAAGGGCCAAAGTTATGCTTATCACTCTGGCCCTCTGTATTTATTTAAATATATTAATAAGTCCACTCAAACAATGTAAAGGAAGGAGGAAGAGGTCTAGTGTACCTGACCCTCCTGGGTATACAAATTTATATACCCAAACACCTAGAGAGAGAGTGTGCGTGTGTGTAAGACTAGAGGGAAGACAGTTAGTCATCACCACCTACCGCCAACTCTTGGGCTACTCTTTAACCAACGAAAGTGGGATTGACCGTCACATTCTAACGCCCCTACGGCTGAAAGGGCGAGCATGTATTGGTGTGAAGGGGATTCGAAACCGCAATCCTCGGATTACGAGTCGAGTACTTTAACCACCTGGCCATGCCGGGCCCCATAAGATTTGGCCAAAGCTTTTCATAAATATATCAAATATCTTATCTTGATATTTAGTAAATAAAGTACGTTTGATAATTCGAGTTAGTTGTTTAGATGCATCTTGCTTCAGAAGTAAAGCCACGAAAGCTTTAACAAATAAATGACAAATTGTTATAATCAAGGGTAAAATTATTATTGTTAATTAGCTTTTGGAAAAAAAAAACACCTAAATAATACACATACGGAAAGACAGATGTCAAGGGATACATTAGATGCATTTATGAATGAGAGTTGATATCGCCTGAAATAATTAGTTAGAACATTTGCCTATTATCGCTCAGCATGTTGCGCTGATAAGAATACGCGATCAATTACTACAGTGTAATTTTTCTTTAAGTAGAATAAAACATAAATAATTGTTTGAAAATTGATTAACGAAGTTCATATAAAATTCTAATTGTATGAAATGTATACCGGTTAAACATTGCGCGTCTGTGTGGCGACAGAATGGGGAACCCGGGAAGAAAGGAGGGGAATAATAAACGTGAGCTGCCGCCATCTTAAAACGCAACTTCGGCAAATTTTGTGTGGGTCAAACTGCGTCGACACACACGGATAGCACTATGTATAAAAAGAATCCTTGCAATACCTGTTACGACTGCATATTTCCCGTAAAATTGAGCTCGTAACCTCCATGCAAGATTGACGAGAAAACGAAATATTCTGTATTATATATTACACACTAATCAATATAGTTGTTGTTGTTGTTGGTTGTTGGCTGTTTTGAATTAAGCACAAAGCTACACAATAGGTTTTCTGTGCTCTGTCCACCACGGGTATCGAAACTCGGTTTTTAGCTTTGTAAGTCCGCAGACATACCGCTGAGCCACTTGGGGGCCTAATAATATAGAACAAATATATTTCAATTATGCACGAATATATGGGGTTTTGAGAGAATTTCCCAGTACAAACGTTTGAGTGCGAAAAAAACAAGTCAAAACGTGTTTAGGTGAAAACAAATGCCCGCACCCCAATTTAGAGGTGCAATACAGATAAGGAAAACAACAGTATTTGAAGGGTGCGTCGAGTTTTCTCTGCCTACTGCTCTTCCTGTGTATTTTCAAGTTTTCTCACTTATGTAGATACAATATAGTGTCATAAGACTAATTACGATGTTACAAATAAAGAGAAACTGTGTGTTCTCTTAAGATTTGTTAGAGACATATGACATATATCTTATGAATGATCCTTACAATAGGGTGTGAAAGCAAGGCATGAAATAAGTCACCTATATAGAGTAGTGTTCGCTTTAAAACACCAACGGTGAAACAATGACGTGAAAAACAAAAATAATATATATGTATAAGATGCATATCACCCTTTACATATACAGAAACATCTGAAAACAGATGTAACCCAATTCTCAAAGAGAATAGTTAACCATGTGACATTTGGGAAATAAGGTGTAGGCAGGAATAAGCACATATGGACGTACTGCCCTCATATCTAGCGAACGAAATAACAGTACTACCACACATTATAGGGATCAGGTTCTCCTACAAACGTTGTGTTGTCATGTGCTGGTGAATTTGATCCTAATTTTAGCCTAATGAATAATAAAGCTCACGTACACTTACACCGTGCTAATAATGGCAATGACCATGCCGAAGTAAATAAAACTTATTTTGTTGCACGTAATGGAAAAATATATTTTAAGGCGTTGTCCATAAATACCTTTTGAAGATATAAAAGACCGTAAATTGCTATTACTTCACTAAACTTTGATCAGATTACAAATGTGGGAATCTATGACAATAGAAGTAAACCCTCGTTTGTTGTTTTTTTGCTAGTATCATGTATAATTATATAATTTATCAAGGTAGTCAAGAGACGGCCACATTAATTCTGTTAACGACTCAAATATAATTATCTATCTAAATGTCAAATGGTAAATTATGTTTTTGTTAATTTTGTACTTAATTGCATTAAAATAAACTAGCAGCCTTGCGACACATTAACAAACTCTAAAGATGATTACATAATAAAGAAACAACTTACGGGTGAAATGCAGTTTTAGATATTTGTGTTACCATTAGATATACACACGGTAATTACTATAATTTCTTCTGAAAAGTTCTCTTATAAGACTTAGAAAAAGAAAAACAAATGGTTAATTCAACCTCTTATAATTCATAATTAATTCAGCGGAGAACATTTAAACTTGTTTCAATAAAGTAATCAGTTGGATTGAAATAATAAAAAAATAGTTGGAGCGTTATTTTGGAAAGTTATTATAGTAGGTATTTATATGACAACAAAAGTATATAAATATTAAACATGTACATTTCACATTCTCTTGGTAATTGTCTTCACTACTTCGAGAAAATAGTTTTTCGCTTCACAGATATAAAAATCAACAAAACCTATCAAGAATACCATATAAATGTAAATAGTTATCAGAATTTATAAACTCAACTAATTTAATTTACTTTGAGTCTACATAATTCTTAGTCAACTGTGTGCGTTATATAATATTGGCCAACACTAATGTTGTTAGTGCCCTAGTTACGAGATTTCCCGTGCTCGGAAGCGACCCAGTGACGAAATCATATAGAAAAAAAAACGTATATAAGTGACCGGAACTAGCCACACAGTACAGAAGATTGTTTCATAGCGAGCAGAAGTTCCTTGGTTTGAATTCTGCGCAAAGCGACACTAAGATTATCTGCGCTAGCCTTCCCTAATTTGGAAGTGAAAGACTACAGGGAAGGCAGCTAGTCACTACCACCCACTGCCAACTCTTGGGCTACTCTTTTACAAAGTAATAGTGGGATTGCCCGTCGCTTATAACGTCCACACGGCTGAAAAGGTGAGCACGTTTGGTGGTTCAAGGATTCGAACTCACTTCCTACGGGTTGCGAGTCAAGCGCCCTAACCACCCAGCCATGCCGGGCCGAATTTCTATCTTGGATGTTCCTGTATTAACCCAAATTGTCCCACATCGACTGGGGAGGTTGTGTTGCAATCAAAGAAAATCTTTATCAAGATCCCGTTGATATAGTGTAACAAATAAACGGTTGAAATTGTGGTTAAAACAAACTCACCTGGACAATCTTGGCTTCACAGGCCATCATGTTAAACCTTAGAATCGCTATGAAAACATGACTTCTGTGATGGCGATTTATCATGGACTGAAGAAGTATTGACCTGAATAGTAAGACTGATCCTTATGTATGCTTGAACGTCTCTTTGACGCGTGACTGAAAGAGGAACTACTTTCAACCATCTGCCATTTTGGACATTAATATGACAACTTTTCCAACTGTAACGTCACATTGTGTATAGAAAAACTACACAAAACACAAAGTTTTAGTGTCTTACATTCACAATTTTATTAAACTACTTTGTTGTTTATGTTATTTCAATTAGAAATAGCATAAAACCTTAACTAATTATCCATATTTTAATAATATATGTGGCTCGGCATGGCCAGTTGGGTTAAGGCGTTCGACTCGTAATCTGAGGGTCGCGGGTTCGACTCCCCGTCGCACCATACATGCTCGTCCTTTCAGCAGTGGGTGCGTTATAATGTGACGGTCAAACCCACTATTCGTTGGTAAAAGAGTAGCTCAAGAGTTAGCGGTGGGTGGTGATGACTAGCTGCCTTCCATCTAGTCTTACTTACACTGTTCTCTGGGACGGCTAGCGCAGATAGTCTTCGTGTAGCTTTGCGCAAAATTAAAAACAAACAAACAAATAATATATAAGTTTTAAGTTCTTAATTCTAGAAGAAAATATTTTTAAAAATCCTAAATTTCCCCTGTTGTGATACACTTCTTCTTAGATGTCATCGTCCCTAGTGAACCCCCGTTAGTATAGCGGTAAGTTCACGGACTTACAACGCTAAAATTAGGGGTTGAATTCCCTTCTGTGGGCTCAGCAGATAGCCCGATGTGGCTTTGTTATAAAAAACACACTCATCACTATTTTATCCATCACCCGTTGAAAAAGTACGAAATTACATGGAATTACTCTCTATAAAATCGTCATTACTGAGATAAACCATATTTATTACTGTTTCAACTTTGTTTGCTATCCAACAGAAAATCAGACCCCTCCTGCCACATCCTCTCTCTCTAAATTCGTTAATAGTTCATTCTTACATCTAAATTATATATTACCTATAACCAATACAAACTCAAGGTTTTCATCTATTAAATAACATGTTGTATAATATTATGTTTTGAACGGTTAAACATTTATTTCACTCAGAATACGAACAGTATTCCTGTGAGACAGTTAATGACTATCTTAGATGTATTTGTAACGGCTGTTGTCGCAAAGTTAGGAAGAGAGAAAAATTTTAAAAGTAAGAGAACTTGTCTACTTTTAGCGTGTTATTAGTTTATATTGTATGTAGCATTATTTAATTCAATAAAAAATTATTAATTGTAATACCTTAGTAGTATAAAAAGATATGGTTAACTCTTCGACAACCAAAGCAAAAAAGAAGATTCTTGTTTTTCATTTTTATTTTTTATGTATAATTATAAAAGCAACTAAAATGTAAAAACAAAGAGTATTTTAGGTAAGTTAAGATTAAATTAACTAAGATAAATAATAGTGTTTCACGAGACTCGCACCCGAGCTGCTTGTACTGGTTGTAATAGCACGTGGGTAATGTAAATCAATAGCGTAAAGTGAGCTGCAAGTTCTCCGAGTGATTTACAACTTATAAATGCGGACTGAAGTTAGTCACGGTTCAAAGGGCAATAAAATAATATCATTTAATTATAAATAGATGTATACTGTTACGAACTTAGTGATAATTAACATAAACGAATGTGGTTTTATATTACAATATGAAGTCATTATAGAAAGAAAAAAAGGGTAATTTAAATTTCTTTCGTGTTTCTTTTGTGGTTACGAAGTCGGTCAGATTTCACATTACCATTTGAGTTAAGTTAGAGAAAATAACATATAAACTATGAAGTTTGATTGAAAAATGTTCGTAATGTATTTATGACGTCTTGGGGATTACACAAGGGAAGTAGGAGATTTTTGAAATGAGGTAAAGTATGTTTTAACGTTAACATGAAAATTACTTTACACACGGACTATTCAAAACAAATGCTCAATATATTTATGGACATATCTTTATTTTATGTTATTACAAATATTTCGCTAAATAATATGATTTTTTGTATGTTAAAGACTTATAATATTAAGTGAAATACTGCCAATGTTTGCAAAGATATTAATACTATATCGAAAGTTAGAAGTATTAAATCAACAATGACTTTAAACGAGTGCAAAAAGGTCACGTGGTCAGTCATATAGACCGACCCCGTGTTGAAAGAGTTCATTAGTCAAGTTGACAAACATGGACGCGGTTATGGACATTCCTGACAAGAAATACCTATATATTTTCCATTACTTAGTTTTTAGTGTCTCATACGGAAGGCATTCAAAGTTTAGATGCTTGTAAATAGTTTGTGACAGACTGGGTGAACAGTGTCAGACCGTGGAAAGTGTAGGGTTCGTTAGTTCACGTATTCAACTTAAAAATAAACAACTGGTACAAAAACTGTTAAACTGGACCGAGATGGGTTCTAATTAATCACTTTCATTTGCTTAGCACTATTTCATGTGTGCTGTCGATGTAAAGGGGATCGACTTGTTTATGAGGTTGTTTTTTTTAAAGTTGCTTACGTTTACTACATCTATCAGTATTAGGCCTATAATTTAGGTTTAACTGTTTAACGATATAGCGCATGACTTCTAACGTTACGTTACATCTATATTTGCAGTAACTTTTACAAGTAAAGTTTTTAATGCGTGATCATGACCCTATATTCACACTTTTAACGAAACAAACATAGCTACAGGCCCCTAAATATACTTTCTGAGATAAAATAATATGTTAACGAAAATGTGGACATATGTATAATTAATAATGGTTTGATATGTTAAAATAATTCAACAGTGGCAATTTACAGAAGTTACGTTCTCATATTTGTGAAATACTGATCCTATTTAACAATAAAATGGTAAAAGTATTAGAACTAATATGGTTGTTAATTTACCAATATGGTGGGATAAACAAAGCCGGCCCAAAGCACGAGGTCACGTGTATAACCTCTATACAGGGCGAGATCCTGAATATCTACGTGAAGTCATACGCCTGTATCATTGTGAGTGACCATGTCCGCCTTCACCACACTTGTGCCGTAGAGGAGTTTCTTCACTGTCTTCAGTTCGATCACCCCACATGAACCCATTTGATTATGTTTGGCCCTTCCTTCAACATGGTGTTTCGGCCATCCCTCTCCATGAGCTGGAAATAATCTATCACAGAGCGATATCTATTAAGAACATGTACAATTATGATAGCCAGTGGTCAATGCTTTTGGTGGACACGCTCGCTCTAGATAAATTCTGTGAATTATATTTAATTTTATAATGAATTAAAAAACTCTGCATATGAAACATGGCCAGGTGGTTTGGGGGCTCCACTCGTAATCTGAGGGTCGCGGGTTCGAATCCCTGTCACACCAAACATGCTTACTCTTTCAGCCTTGTGGGTGTTATAATGTTACGATCAATTCCACTATTCGTTGGTAAAAGAGTAGCCCAAGAGTTGGCGGTGGTTGGTGATGACTAGCTGCCTTCCGTCTAGTCTTACACTGCTAAATTAGGAATGGCTAGCGCAGATAGCCTTCGAGTAGCTTTGCTCGAAGTTCCAAAACAAACAAACAATATGAAACATTAAAATAGTTAATAGTTACCTTTTCTTTGCTATATTCATTTTCAGAAGTATTCCCTAGTAAATACTGAATTGTACAGTAATTTTTGGTGAAAATGCTTCTCATCTTATGAATAGCGTAACATTTTTTCAAAGGTCGTTCTGCACGAGTCCATAATACTGAACAGCTATCACGTGTGGTATTGTATGCCTGATTTTTTGGATACATGTGCATACCTCTGTTAGTAATCCAACCAAGTAAACCAGATTCTTTAAAAAAGAATGTGATATTGTCCAAGTATAATTCACTGGAATGTGAATTGATGTAGTTCAGGAAGAGAGAACTCTTTATATACTTTTTATGATGTTTTGTACTTAGATCCACTACTCATTCAACAAAAATATCCAATTTCATTGGCGCATTATGGATTCCTTTTATAACCACACAGGGTGTCTTTACATATTGAACACGGTATTTTATGAAGTTAGTGCATTCACCGTCGCACTAAGAAATTCTTTTTACCCGAATCAATTTTATGTTGAGGTGGACAATAAAAAAAGATATGAATAATCAATTGCCAAGCAGACCATAAAAAATACACCCGTGCACAGTAATTTCCATATTCATCTCTTCAAACCCAACAAATGTGTTTGTTTGTACTTGCGAGTACGTGACCTTACAACAGTTTATTTGAACATGCCAAAAGCCGTGTTTTTTGAAATTATTATGAAGCACATACAAATAAAAACAATTTGCCAAATCGTTACTACTTCATAATGTAGACATAGGACTCACAGTTACCTAGTTAGTGTGTGTAAGAAAGCAATGTTCTGAGCAATGAATTGTAGAAAATAAAGATTTTATATAGCGAAGATAATTCCATTATGAAAGTTTTCCTGTTTTGTTTGTAACTAAGCACAAAGCTACACCATGGACGGTCTGTACTCTTCCCACCACAGGTATTGAAAACCGGTTTCTAGCGTTGTAAGTCCAAAGACATATCGCTATGCTACTATGGGGTTACTAGAAAGACTGAATTTTTAAAAATTATCCAAAAGGAAATGTTTACACGATAGGCTATCTACTTCAATACGAGTTTTAGTATAAAATCTTTACAATCTAAAACTTCATAATTCAGCTTAACTTACACTGTATTTAGTAATAAATATTGGGATTTTGTTATCTGAAGTTTATGGTTGTAGTCAAAGCTATTTTATGGCCAGAGGAGAGATGAGGCAGTGTACATTATAGCTCCATGTTTGGTGGCTCTATTAAGTGACAGAAGTTGATCCTAAACAAAGTTTCTTGTCTATGTGTGTCCCGCTTGTACAGCGGTAAGTCTATGAATTTACAACGCTAAAATCAGGAGTTCGATTCCCCTCGGTGAACTCAGCAGATATCCCGATGTGGCTTTGCTATGAGAAAACACACACACTTGCCTATATACATGTTTTCACGTTCAACACTGTAGTATTTTTATTTATTTCTATTGCCTTATACATTTCGACAAATAGAACTGACTCGTATTTTCTTCCTTGAGAAGAACTAACCTCTATGGAAACTATATGACTTGTTACAGTTCATTAACTTCCACTCCAATGTTTCAGTACATATCTCCAAATTAACAACGCCACAGGAAGTAAAGTAGTCTATGTATCCTCTTGAAAGTTTACTTAAAATATAGTTATTCAACAGTTGGATAATTATAGAAAGGCTCAAGTTTATATGCAAAAACGGCTCGTTTGGGTTGAGAAAATATTTTACATAGAAGAGCGAACAACGTTTCGACCTTCTTCGGTCATCCGAGCCGTTTTTGCATATAAATTTCTCTACAAGTGGGTTTCTCGACATCACTCAAGTGTTTCTGATTTGAGCAGTCGTGGCATGTAGGAACTACAACAGCTCTTTATGGCCTTTGGCGTTTTCTTTTTTCCTACACAAGTTGTTCTCGCACACTTTAAATGAGACCACTACATTCTTGTCTGTGGGTTGAAACTGGGAGCTACTGTTTGCCATAGAGGTCTTCCTACTTCATATTTAGTCCATTTCATGAAGTGATAAATAGAATAGCCAGCCCTAGTATCATGCTTTTGCGTTCTGAATCACTTAATATCTCTCAAAAAAGTAAACTAACATAACGCTTAGCACAAGAAAACTATAAGTTTTATTTCCAGCATTCTGCGAATAAGCCCATGCGAGGAAACACTTTCAATAACATAAACATGTTCAAAATTGAAGCATATAAAAAACATAGATATTGTTGCTACTTCTGATCCACCAGTTTTTTTTAAATATATTCACAAAAGTTAGAGTGCATTCTTTCTTCATAAATTCTTGTATACAATCTCCAGAATTTTTATGGAGTTATGTCGTATATTATTTTCTATACTTTGAGAATGTCTTCTGTTCTCCAGCGCGCATTCCATTATATTCAAAATAGTGATAAAAATATGCCAATATTTTATGCTGACACTTCTAAATTCCACCTAGCCTCTCTCTATACTCACCATGTTGTTTCACTGACACACCTGTCAGCAAATAAAGTTCATTAGGATTGCTTAGGTTGTTCAACATAAATATATAAATTAAATGATTTCTTTGTTATGATTTTGGGAAAAGTTCAAATATCCAGCTCAATCTGATATCAGTCGATAGTCTATTTTATTTTTCGATAAAGACAAAATTATTTATTCTTTTGGAATATAAAAAGTTACTACTGCAAAAACTGGAAACACTTGCGAACAAAGCTACTTACATTCCAGTTACTGCAATATAGGCCTGGCATGGCCAGGTGGTTAAGGCGTTCGACTCGTAATCCGAGGGTCGCAGGTTCAAATCCCCGTCGCATCAAACATGCTCGCCCTCTCAGCCGTGAGGGCGTTATAATTTGATGGTCAATCCCACTATTCGTTGGTAAAAGAGTAGTCCAAGAGTTGGCGGTGGGTGGTGTACTAGCTGCCTTCCCTCTAGTCTTATACTACTAAATTAGGGACGGCTAACGCGGATAGCCCTCTTGTAGCTTTGTGCGAAATTCAAAAAACAAACAATACTGCAATATATATAATATGAAATTGTTTTTCTTATCACAATCCTTTAATAACTTTTGTTATAAGTTTAACATTTGATTAACTAAAGTTTACTTTCCCTGACTAACTTAATCAACACATACGCCAACTTTTTTAGTGTTCAAAGTGACGTTTACGATAGTTTGATGTTCAAAATTATTTTCACACTTTTCTAATACGACAATCATCATGTCTCATTATTAGGCATTAATATATTCAACAGTGTTGCATCCACGTTGTGATTACATTATATCATCTTTTTAGATGCTAGAATTCGATTTATTTTAAGCACCTGGTCTGGTTACCTTATTAAGAACTTATGATCCGTTTAATATATTGAAAATAAAATAAAGTTCAACTTAAATTAGTGTTAAGATACCAGCACATGATATGATCTAGATATGTACTTCAGACAAAAAGGTTTAACACTGAATAAAACATGTATTGTTTAAATACGAAAAACACAAGAATGGAAAATACCACAATTTGAAACTCCTATCTTTCTTTGCTCGACAGATTTGATGACGACCTTTTAAGGAACTTTCAAAACGCAAAGTTCATACAGAACACTGCTATATTTTGAATATATGGGTGGATTACCCCCTTTCAAATATTTGAAAAGCATAGTTGTTCCTTTTACGCTGAATATGTAAGGCTATCATATCCAGTAACAAGCATCTGGCATAATCAATACCTAGTTACATTTATAAATTGCTGCTACAACCTTACATGAAATTCATCTTCTTTCATGTCGAATGGCGGACAAGTTAATTTCTTTTTACAATTAGTTTTCTAGGGTAAATCTACAGTGACATTCTTTCTGCAAGTAAAATTAAATATGAAATATGTATCAACATATTCTTAACTATTTTATAGCTCCTATGATTTTTTTAAAAAAAGCTTTTAAATTCATTTATCAATGTTGCTATCATGGGTTATGAAAAAACCAAAGCTTACACAATGACAAAATGTCGACTGAATTATTGTGATGAATAGAACCGTTCAACAGTTTGTTACTTATGAAGAAAGAATATAAATCATTCAGCTGTTCTTACATTTCTTAAGGGAACACATGAATGAAATGTGAACTGCTTTGTTTCCGAAGGCTTATAAATACATTAATTCTAGTCGAAAAAACGTTTCAGTTAGATTACCTCTACTGTTGACAAAATAACGTGATGCATTTTATAGAAAAACTCTGAAATGCCAGACCCAATAATACATGAAAAATAACGAGTAATAAGATATCCACAAACACGTCAACTTTTAGTGGTTTCGTAATGTTGATTTGGTGCATTTAGTTGATCAATATATATAAATAAGTTAATAAGTATGATACTGTTACAATTCATTATTTGCCCCAATGCATACAAAACAAGGTTACAAAGATTTCGCCACTACTACTATTTTTTAAGCATGTCCAAAGACGTCTTTAATTAAGGCTTTGGCCTACTGTCTCTCCAAGATAAGTTTGTTTGTTTTTGAATTTCACGCAAAGCTACACGAGGGCTATCTGCGCTAGCCGTCCTTAATTTAGTAGTGGAAGACTAGAGGGTTTGTTTGTTTGTTTGTTTGGAAATTTCGCACAAAGCTACTCGAGGGCTATCTGTGCTAGCCGTCCCTAATCTAGCAGTGTAAGACTAGAGGGAAAGTAGCTTGTCATCACCACCACTCACTGCCAACTCTTAGGCTACTCTTCTACCAACAAATAGTTGGATTGGCCGAACATTATAACGCCCCCACGGCTGAAAGGGCAAACATGTTTGGTGTGACGGGGATTCGAACCCGTGGCAATGAGATTAGAAGTAGAGCGCCCTAACCACCTGACAATGCCCAGCCATCCAAGATAGGAATAAGCCGATTGTTTTAATACAGTATTTAAAATTGAGGCTAAAATGCGTAACAGTTTACTAATTGTTGCTAAGCAAGCGACCATTCATCGAAGAATGTTTAACGTATTGATTCATTTATTCTGAAGAGTAAATGCGACATCATGTTCCTTCCTGTTGTGTAAGTAGAATATAAAAAGTTTTTACATGGAGCAAGACAGGGAGAAATGCACTTTTCAGAAATTAACCAGAAATCCATAACAAATAGTTGAATTGATATGCTTTTATTCAAGGGTGTTATGAATATTCGAAGAATGACAAAAAGAGAATTTAAAGTTATTAATGTCTCCGCTGTGTACAAGTACACCATAAAAAATTAATATTTATATTTATTTTTACTCAGTTGGAATCCTCACCATTATCTTAACAGCGTAGTCCTTTTACTTGTGACATAAGACAGAGTGATCAAGGCTCACGGAGTAAAGCCTGACAGATCATCCCAGGTGAGGCCCCTAATGCGATTTGATGACAAACACTTTCACCATTCCGGCAGCTCCTTTACCCTGACTCATATTCCAGTCATCTTGCCACTGGTTCTTGATGTGTCGGACGAGAGAGTGAGGCTGACGCTGTGTAACTCTTCCTCATTTTATTCCAAATCACGCATAAGTCAACTTCATCAATATTCATGTGTACCAGCAGTGTAAATAACACAACTGAAACAAAGGTTACCCTTGTCACCTTTGGCGCATAATTACACCTTCTCTATACATCTGAAACATGGACTGTCTACTAACGGCATGCCAAAAGCACTTCATCTCTTCTGTTAATACAAAATTATGAACATCAAATGGCAAGACAAGATCTCTGACACTGAAGTCCTAAACAGGTCTGACATGCCCAGCATTTACACACTGCTAAAGAAGAAAAAACTCAGCTGGGCCGGCCATATTATCAGAATGTCAGACAATCGCCTCCATATGCATCTTCTTCGGTGATCTATAGACAGGAGCAGGATCCCCTGGTGGTAAGAAGCAGCGCTACAAGGACACATTCAAGGCTGCGGTCAAGGACTGCAACATCGATACTAATACCTGAGAAACTCTTGCTCCAAACCACCAAGTCTGGATGAGTGCTGTCATAAAACTACAGGTAGTCAAACAAGTGGTACTAGTAATGTCTCAAAGAAGTGAAATGGTGCATGACAAGCGTAAAGATGTCAATGTTGGACATTCCATGCAAAATGCTACAACAAAACTCTATGTTTCAGCTGTACGCAAGACTCAAAATGGTACGTGAAAGTAGTACCACTGTTAATAATCGAAGTAGTTGTGGTAGAAATTCGCAACTCTCCAAAACAGTAATATTAATATTAAGTACCTCAGAGATATGTTCTTTACGTGATAAATGACAGCCGAGTACAAATTTTGCTCGAGCGCTTACTATAACTAAAGGAGTGATTTTTTTTACCTTGAGCAAAGGTTTTGGAACAATTACATGCCTTTTGAGAACACAAACAGTGGAATAAGCAAAACTGGAGAATGTTCCTTTTTCAGACGAATTTGAGATCGTATTGCTCAGTAACAATCATCGACAGATTGTTCAACAACAGAGAGGAGAGCGGTATGTTGAACAACTACAATAAGCATGTTGCAGGATTACTAAAAGTCATGCCAACCAACGGTCTTGGTGATTTAAAAAAACTGATAACACCCTAACTGATGATATTATAAGTAAATTGTTATTGATCATGCCGTTCTCTCAGAACACGATTCATCGGGTAGGTTTTTATGATTTAGAGAATAAACGCAAGCAAAATAAATATGTGCAAAACGATATCTTGGGGTTTGTTTGTTTTGTATTTTGTGCAAAGCTACACTAGGGGCGCTACCCGTCACTAAATTTGCAGTGTAAGACTAGAGGGAAGGCAGCTGACTATCACAATCAACCATCAACGCTTGGGCTACTCTTTAACCAACGAATAGTGGGATTGAAGAGCGAGCATAATACGTGTGACGAGGATTCGAACCCACGATCCTTAGATAAGGAGTCGAGCACCCTAACCACCTGGCGATGCCGGACAAATATTTTACGTAAAGAGCTTACAAGAAATACTAGCGAATTGTTCAACGTATTTGCTCTTCAGTTGTATTTGCTGCGAGAATGTTCTGAACGCTCAATGAAGCTCACTATTTAGTTACCTTTACTCTTTGTTTGCGACTATTGTACGTGTATCGTGTATATGTTTCTATAATTATATACGAGTCGGAAATATATATATATATATAATGGCGTAACACACCAAGTAGCAGAAAATGACTTTTAATGTTTACATTAAATGAGGATAGAAAATAAAAGTTAACAGGAATAAAAAATATGCAATGTATCAGCCAATTATTGTTTTTTTCTTCAAAGTAATATATGTATATACAATAATATATTCAGGAAATTACTTTCAAGAAATTTACATATATTTGTTTGATAAAATCCAATTAAGGCAGGCCTCTCTCTTCTCCGGTTTCAAGTTTAATAATTTTCATTATTATTAAGATTTCGATGATGAATTGTACTACTGATCTAGAACAGGGTTCTAATACCTTTTCTTTTTAATTGTCTTTTGTACTTGAAATTTTTAATCAATCAACCCTAGGCTGAAATGCGGGGTACTTCACAGTGGGAACTATATTAAGCACCTGCGTTGGAAGGTTATTTTACAATTTGATAGATCAGCTGTCAAAACACTGCTTCGCTTCTCATTATTGACGGAATCGTAAAAGAAAAGGAACATCCGAAGAAATAGATTCTATTTAGCGAAAATGAAAAATATCTTCCCGAAAATATCTTCGATAGTAATATATATTTTCTCTCTAAAATACGAGTTTAAGAGAGAGATAAAATAAAGCTACCAAATTTAAAAAGAGAACAGCATATTACATTTCTACTCGTGTCTGGTAGACAAAAACACTGAGCACAGCGAAGAGAACACATAGAACAGTTTACCGCTTAAAACAGATACGTAAAGCTATCTCAGATATCACAACATTAAATACGTTGTTCGAAAAAATTGAAAACAAAACAAGACGTCAAATCACACTTTTTTCTTCGTATTCCACCAAGAATAATGTAATTACCACAAATTAAAGTCAGCTCCAGTAAATAACCACTTCCCCGAAAGTTCACGAGCACTATATGATACCGAAAATACTTACTTTCATTAGCTTTATCTACCCCTCTTTCTTTCTTTCGATTCCCACAAGGCAGTTCCTAACATTTTAATAGCTCTGATCAAACCAATATTGTCCGAATTCGTAATAGAGACAATATTCAGAGAATCAAACATCTATGTGTTAAGGTTAGGAATGACAGTAGCAGAGTTAAACATGGAGATTGGTATGGTGTTATCATTTAAATTCCAACGCTGACTGACATGCAATTTAGATCAAAAGACAGAGAGACTGCTAAATATGCTCCAGAAAGAGGTTATTTACATATTTAGTACTAAGTAAAAGATTGATACACTCTAATGTTATTTACGCTTTAAGTATGTGCATAATGAAGAGAACGTTTTTTTCTGAGTTGTTGCTTAGAGTGTAAAGATGTCCATGTGGACAACATCTCAGCTTAGCTACGCTTATCTCTCTTTGTACGTATGTATGCGAAGTACATTTCTTTGCACTATAAAATAACTATAGTGAAAACGGAATAAGCTAGGTTGTAAATTCAAGTAAAAAACAGAAGAAAAACAACACACGAGAATACGAAAGATATATTTTATTTTTATCTTAAAAGCAATTAGAATAATACATAACACAAGTAAAGGTTTTGTGCGAAATTAAAAAATATGCAGAAGCACCAACAACGTATCACTAAACAGAGATCATGACAAAACAAAATGGTGGCCATAAAATTCGTCCGTTGAAAACCACCTTTAAAACGACTTAATATTATTAATGACTGGTTCACAGTACTGACCGAGCAGAACCAAAGATTATCGTACTTATAAAGCCGACTAAATACCATATATATGTTTTTTGGAGTGAATAAAAATTTCACTATTTCAATAAATATTTATGTAAGTAAGTGACATTTCTAGATAAGCGTACAGAAAAAAAAAAAAAAGAGTATGAATCTTATTTCTCTTAATTCTTTGGCAGAATTTTTCCGTCTGAGGTTCCAACGATTCCTTTCCTTCGCCGAAAACGGTAAAGTGCGCTACTTTGGGCAAATAACTAGATTTGTGGATAGGCTAGTAGATATCCTAATGAGCAATAATATCGAATCCAATATACGCGCGCCCCACGCATGGTTCGTTTGTTTTGGTTTATTTTGAAATTCGCTCAAAGCTACTTGAGAGCTATCCGCGCTAGCCGTCCGTAAGTTAGCAGTGTAAGACAAGAGAGAAGGCAGCTAGTCATCACCACCAACCGCCAACACTGGGGCTACTCTTTTACCAATGAATAGTGAGATTGATCAAACGTTTAACGCCCCCATGGTTAGAAGGGCGAGCAGATTTGGTGTGACGGAGATTCGTACCCGCGACCCTCGGATTGCGAGTAGAGTGCCTTAACCACCTGACCATGCCGGGCCCCCACGCTTGGTATTGTTGGCGCACAAAAATATAGATAATAAAAAGGAAACAAATGAGTATAACAAAAAAATCTAAATTTTATAAACACAAGTACAAATCGATGTATATACACGTAAGCCAGCTAACTGTAGTAATATAGTAACTTTGAATCCTGCAAAAAATATTGAAACAAGCAAGTCAAAACTATAAAAACTGAATTAATTAAATAAAACAATTTTATCCCTACTTTGGCTCAAAGTAACATTTTTACAGTGGTTTACCAAACCAACATTATTATAGTGGTTTACCAAACTAACATTATTATAGTGGTTTACCAAACTAACATTATTATAGTGGTTTACCAAACCAACATTATTATAGTGGTTTACCAAACTAACATTATTATAGCGGTTTACCAAACTAACATTATTATAGCGGTTTACCAAACTAACATTATTATAGCGGTTTACCAAACTAACATTATTATAGCGGTTTACCAAACTAACATTATTATAGCGGTTTACCAAACTAACATTATTATAGCGGTTTACCAAACTAACATTATTATAGCGGTTTACCAAACTAACATTATTATAGCGGTTTACCAAACCAACATTATTATAGTGGTTTACCAAACTAACATTATTATAGTGGTTTACCAAACTAACATTATTATAGTGGTTTACCAAACTAACATTATTATAGCGGTTTACCAAACTAACATTATTATAGCGGTTTACCAAACTAACATTATTATAGCGGTTTACCAAACCAACATTATTATAGTGGTTTACCAAACTAACATTATTATAGTGGTTTACCAAACTAACATTATTATAGCGGTTTACCAAACCAACATTATTATAGCGGTTTACCAAACTAACATTATTATAGCGGTTTACCAAACTAACATTATTATAGCGGTTTACCAAACCAACATTATTATAGCGGTTTACCAAACCAACATTATTATAGTGGTTTACCAAACTAACATTATTATAGTGGTTTACCAAACTAACATTATTATAGTGGTTTACCAAACTAACATTATTATAGCGGTTTACCAAACCAACATTATTATAGTGGTTTACCAAACTAACATTATTATAGCGGTTTACCAAACTAACATTATTATAGCGGTTTACCAAACTAACATTATTATAGCGGTTTACCAAACCAACATTATTATAATGGTTTACCAAACTAACATTATTATAGCGGTGTATCTAAGTACGGATAAAAATCTTTAAATTTAGCTCATATTTGTATTTTAACTCTGTTGTTTCAATACTTTTTATATCATTAAAACTATATATTAGTATAGCTAGCTAGGTTAAAAACATATCGATACCTACTTGTCTTCATAAATTTTTTATTATACTTATTTAATTTATGACCTTTACATTTCTAATATCAGGCACCTTTTAAACTTATGTATTAAACATTAGATACGTCAACGACATACATTTAATACTCGGGCTTTGGAAATATTTTGTGCTCTAACTTAAGACACCAAGAAGGAAATAATTTATAGTACAGACAAATGCAAAAAAAAAAAAAAAAAAAAACTTCTTCGCCGCTCTCGTAGAACAAAATTTTCACCTGTTTATTTATCATTCGAAAAACGCTCTGTCAAGACCATTATTCAAGCAGTGGAGCGAGATGCGATGAAGAACAGACTAGACAACACAAATGAACCGAAAATCAGTTGCATTACTTAAGAGGTCTCGTCTAATTGGGATGATACGGCAGAAACGAATCTGTTGCCAAGACAACACGTGGGAGCCATTCGACGTTCTTTCATGGGTTTTAACTTGAATGAAATGGTCTGTGACAAACGTAGGCAGTTGGATATTAAGGTTGTATTACGCCAATATTCCAAGCTGCATACAATAATAATAATAATAATAACAGGATTAATGAGCTTATCTACTTACTTGAAGTAGAGGACAAAATCATTCTAGTTAAATTATATAAGATGAAATAGAAAGAATGTATGTTTGATTTTATCTGAAAATAGCCTTCATAAACTTTAAATTAAGTTCATTATATTAATAAAGACATTTAAAAAATACACCAAATATCACTGCAATAGCGCTTTTGGGGTTGAAGGATTTTCTCTGACGTCTATGGTATTTATTTAATTTAATTTGTATGTGTGCGAACGACTATTGTGATTGAGGATTGACTTGGGTGTCGTTTGGGGTCTCGCTACTATTTTAAACTACCAACGCTACAATACTCTTTTCTCATAAAGAACGTTAAAGGCTCGTTCACGCTAAATGTTGCGTCCTTCATTTTCACATCGTTCAGCAATCTCAGTCTAAGATATCCTTCCTGGAAAGTGTTGTGATATATTTCTCCAGCCATAATGTAGTATTGCGTGGTCAAATGGCTGATAATTCGTTCTGAACCAAATACATATCGCACATGAAGTGTCTCGTTACTACATTAGCAAACGTGGATCATTCTTATAAAATGTTATTAAATTCCATTGCACCTTTTTTGTTAAGTCTTCAGATGTAAAATTAAGATAGAAGAGTAGACATTTTCAAACAAATTATAACTGATTTATGTACTCAAAATCCACCCTAGAAACAAAGTAAATTATTTTATTCGAATAATAAAATGTTAAAAACTGAAACCAGCACGAAGACTAATTAGTAATTCCAATTGTTCACACACAATTCAAATTCAAATATTTTTTTTGTTATGGTGTGTACGCCTTTTACAAACGACGAAGAATTATTACAACTATACATGACATAAGACACATCATACCAACTACTGTTCTATGAATTGGCTTATATAAATAGTGTTCCAACCATTGCTGTGTTCGATGTATCACAGCCAGCCAGAAGAACTCTGGATTGAGCTGAACGTGTCGTCTGCAATGGATAAGCAAAACACAGTACAGTGTGGTTGGAATACTATTATTATGCAGTCTTCTAATTATTTAAAATCCCTAAGGGGCTAGATGAATAATGTATTGTTTAAACATATAACAGGCCCAGTATTAATGTCTTATGAGATTAACTTTAGGAACTTGTGTTTTTTATTGCAGTATTATTACACACAGTTTGAAGGCAGTATAAAGCTGAAACATAGCAGAAATCATTTATATAAATACTAGTATATAGACCTATCAAAAATGACGGGAAACGTGTCGAATATTTAATGAAATTTATAGAATTCAACTAAAACGAGTTTGTTTGTACCTTCAAAATATATCTACTCTTCATGTATTTCATTAATCTCGAAGTAATTATTTAATCTACACATAAAACTACGCAGAAAAATAAAATGTTGTCGTGAA
Source organism: Tachypleus tridentatus (assembly GCF_004210375.1). NCBI lineage: Eukaryota > Metazoa > Arthropoda > Merostomata > Xiphosura > Limulidae > Tachypleus > Tachypleus tridentatus. The sequence continues at coordinate 61,266,669 of NC_134828.1, forward strand.
CAAAGGGTTCATTTCCCCCTGATTTTAGCTTTGTATTCTGATTTAAGCATTAGGACTGATACATAGCTCATCGTAAAGCTTAGCTGAAATACTACTCGGGAAATTGTATTTTGCTTTTAGCAACAACTTAATGTCATAAACCTTCTCAATAAAACAATTTTGGTGTTATATCACCGAAGTTATTATATATATATATAAAAAAACACACCTTACAAACAAATCAAGGTGAACATTGATCATTCAACATAAACACCATAGTTAAACTAAGAACAACCAGGTAATAGTTTCTTTGTTAAGGGACGATGTATACTGTTGATGTAACGGATTTAATGTTACACATTTATTTCAATTTCTACGTATGTTTGAGTTTGATGAACATATTGTTAAATGTGTATTGCGCAAATCCCGCTTGTTCTCTAAATTTGTAGAATTTCTAGAATAAGAATCAACAATATTTGTTTTACGAAAATAATAACACAACTTTGTTTTAATATTGTTAAACTTTTGAGAATCTCGCTTAATGACTATAAAAGCAAGCTATTGCAAGATTATTTTTTTTTTAATTTCGTGTAAAGCTACACAAGGGCTATCTGCACTAGCCGTCTCAAATTTAGCAGTGTAAGACTAGAGGAAAGGCAGCTAGTCATCATCACCTATCGCCAGATTTTGGGCTAATCTTTTACCAACGAATAGTGGGATTGCCCGTCACATCGTTACTCCCCCATGGCTAAAATGGTGAGCATGTTTGGTGTGACGGGGATTCGAACCCGCGACCCTCAGATTACGAGTCGAACGCCTCAACCCACCTGGCCATGCCGGGCCCGCTATTGCAAGAAGCGGACAGCTTTAAAAAAATGTTTGGTCGCTACAGTCAGTATGCTATAATACTCGTAAGTTATAATTGTGACAAACGCTTATTAATCGGAAAATTACAGATATTTGACCAGGAACGTTTCGAACATTACAAATCATTCAACTTCAGGAAATTAACTTCCGATATTAGTATTTTTTTACAAAGCCATCGCATAACTTTAACAGAAAAAAAACACTCAGGTAATTAACTTCCGACGTTAGAATTTTTACAAAGCTATCGCATAACTTCAGCAGAAAAAACTCACGTGTGGAGAATAGAGCCAGCTAGTATTCTCATCAAGTGAAGTATATCTGTGTATTAACATAAAAGTAACTTGCGCATCGTGGGTCTGGACCGTCGATAAAATATTTAGTCTCAGACCCGAATTGTTTGTTTGTTTTGAATTTCGCGCAAAGCTACTCGAGGGCTATCTGCGCTAGCCATCCCTAATTTAGGCGCCATATATTAATAATACGTACAGTTTACCTGACCTGTTTGAAACCTAGTTTGCACACGTTAACAAGTAAAGTTTATTTCTGGCCTCAGTAAAATTATCAGAAAGCTTAAGTCATAAACATTTCAATCAGTGTCTATTCTCGATAACGAAACTAACATTAGGCTTAACTCGATTAGATGTATCGTTTATTTTACTACATTGTAAAAGAAAAAAAAGAAGAAAACTGGATGAAACAGTTTCAAACTTCAGATTAACTTGTCATGGATTTTGTAGCTTCAATAAATAAAGCATTTTATTTTTACATACGATATTTGTATTAATTCGCAAGTTTTAAAATTCGAAAATAATTTAAATTATAATAAGTAACCAGATATATCTAACAGTAATTTTTCTTGTTCTAAAGAAATATACATTTGATAGTCTGATGTTTCCATTCTAGAGAAATGTATAGCAGTGTGATTAGCAGTTCTGAGGAGATATACACTGAATTGTCTAATGTTATGGTTCTATAAGGATATACACTCAACAATATAGTGTTATGCCTCTAGAGAAATATGTATTCAACAGTCTGGTATTATGGTTCTTAAGAGATATACGAGGTCTGTTAAAAAAATACGCGGACTGACGTCATAAAACAAAATGTACTTTATTTAGAAGTTACAGGTTTGGGACCCCTTCAAAGTACTCTCCTCCCCAACGCACACACTTATCCCAACGGTGTTTCCACTTGTTGAAACAGTCCTGGTACGCTTCTTTTGTAATGTCCTCCAGCTCCTTCGTCGCATTTGCCTTAATCTCGGGAATCGTCTCAAATCTTTTTCCTTTCAAGGGTCTTTTGAGTTTGGGGAACATGAAAAAATCGCAAGGAGTAAGGTCAGCTGAGTAGGGGGTGAGGGTGGGGAAGAACAGTGATCGAGTGTTTCGCCAAAAACTCACGAGTTCTGAGGGATGAATTTCGCAGCAACGCGGTGCATCTTCAATTTTTCGGTCAAAATCTCGTAACAAGATCCAACTGATATTCCACACTCTTCAGCAAGCTCCCTGACAGTCAGACGTCGATTTGCCCGCACCAAGGTGTTGAATTTGTCGACGTGTGGGTCGTCAGTTGACGTGGAAGGACGTCCAGGACGCTCATCATCTTAAATGGACTGTCGACCATCCTTAAAACGTTCATGCCACTTGAAACATGCCGTACGCTTCATAGCAACATCACCGTAAGCCGTGTTAAGCATAGCAAAATTTCAGTCGCAGGTTTTCCAAGTTTAACACAAAATTTCACAGCAAGTCGTTGCTCCTTCTAGTCATTCATTCTGAAATCCGCCAAACGAAAAAATCGCACTTCACTTAAAACCGCGTAGCTAATACACAAATGAAGATATCTGCAATCGGGAAATGGCGTCGTAATCAGCTGATTTGTGCAAACCTAGCGACACCAAGCGGATTCCCCTGGAACCAACTGGAGCCGCGCAATTCAAGCAGTCCGCGTATTTTTTGAACAGCCCTCGTACACAAGAGTCTGATGTTCAATTAAACAGTTATCTTTGTTGTACACTTTAATTACTGACTTTTATGTTATATTTTCCTGCATCATTTTATTTTATTTTTTTATTTTATGAAACTAAAGGTTAACTTTGTTTTGATTTAAAAGCACCGCATCCAGTTTCATTGTTTTTACAGTTTTTGGCATACAATAAAAAAAACTTTTTTACAAAACCAAAATTGCAAGCAAGACGACTTATTTAAAGACTGTTAATCACTTGTAATGAAATATAGCAGGTTAATCAGTTGCCTATTTTGCAGATCTGGAAATGGTTGCAGCCTTATCCTTTCACCAATACTATGTGGGCAGTTTTCAAACGTATTCTTTACTATAAACGTGGTATAATGGTTCTTACAAACTTACTTATCTCTGAATGTTACCATGTCCTTTAACCTGTAATTTCATTTTCCTCTACATTAAGTCATATCGACTTAGAAGTTAATAAAATACAATGTATAAGTGTATAAGAAATGTAAACAATTCACATATGGAAAGGATTAGCATTATAGAAATTTTTATTTCCAAGTGACGTTTTTATATAGAAAGTAATTAACTCATTTTGCTTTACTAAGTAATACTTCACAGTTTAGTTTCAACACCAAGTCTCAATCCATACAGTGTTTCTAAAAATGTGTTTCGGACAACAAACTGCAGTTTCACATGACAAGTATTTGAATGGATTTCAGTTAGGTGGTTGAAGATGACTACATCGTGGAGTCTTGCCAGGATTTGTTTCTGCCTTTTCTTTTGTATACGGCATCGAAAACTACATAAAACTAAGAAACATTCTGAAATGCATAAAACTTTTAACTAAACTAGTAGACACAGCGTTCTCATTTGCATGAAAGTTTGTCGTAAAATTCTAGAAATTCTGATTAATAGTTATGAAATGAGAGAAACAGTGTGAGAATGAAGGAATTATTGTACTTTAGTTTTATTTTAGTTATAGTTTACTAATATTTGTCTTGCAGGTACTGATTTCATACATGCAGACTAATTTTATCGTATTTCTTGTAGGCTGGAATTTAATAATCTTTAATTTATATTAGTAATTTTTATTGCATCTTGAATTTAATAATTAGAAAGACATTTCTTGATTATTGACGTTAGCGAACCAACAATATTACTAAACTGCCTCTCAGCGCGTCGATTAATAAACGTTTAAGGCGAGGTTCTCGAAAGTTCAGTTGTCAATAATATTCCAAGATACGCTGGTGTTTTTGTAAAACATATATTGTTGATTCTTGCACTCGAGACTCTTCTACAAATTTAGAGAACAGGCATGAGTTGCGCAATAAATATTTAACAATATAAGTTATAACATTTTTAAATATATATTAAACTGAAACAAACATTGATATTAAAATAATGTTAAACCTATTACAATTTATACACTGAAAGTTTGATAAATGGAGCCAATTATGGTTGAACGTTGAATTATGCAAGTTTATATATTAAATCACCTCATATTTAATATATATCATTACAAAATTAATTATAGATTCGATAACCATTCTGCACTGAACTTTTTAACGATCATGATAAGCTTTTACAAACCAAATACTTAATTATTAAAAGTTAAATATAAATCCATTACTGAATCATAATAAACCTGTAGAAGGTAAATTGGAACCATCCGTATTTTAACAATAAGTTCCAAATCCAAACATCAGAGCAGTTATATGAAACTAACTGATGTGTAATGTGTCACCACTGGAAGTTCTTGATAGGTAAATATAGATTCATATGGTGCTATGTATTACCAAAAAACGATGCACACTGAACTGTGACTTTGACATTCTACAGTTCCATAAGGAACGACGTTATGGCTCCATGTAAACACCTCCATTTACCCCAGAATTGTTTATTTGGTTTGTTTTGAATTTCGCGCAAAGCTACACGACGTCTCTCCGCGCTAGCCATCCCTAATTTTGCAGTGTAAGACTAGAGGGAAGGCAGCTAATCATCACCACCCACCGCCAACTCTTGGGCTACTCTTTTACCAACGAATAGTGGGATTCACAGTCACATTGTAACGCCTCCACGGCTGAAAGGGTGGGCATGTTTGGTGCGACTGGGATTCGAACCTGCGACTCTCATATGACGGGTCGAACGCCTTAACCCACCTGGCCATGCCTCTGAATGGATAACTTGCTTTATTCTGCTTAACTGGAATTAGTTCTTTCTGTACTATTTTAACACAAATATGACCTGAAGCGACTCGCGAGTCACGATTTATGTAATCACTATATATATATGTAGTATAAGTTCATTGACCAATAATATGTATAATTTCAGATCACATGACTAATCGTCAGATGGGTCATTCCACGCCAACTCACCAAAAAAAAAAAAGAACTTTTCCCAGTCAAAGAATTTTCTTTAAACAATTCAAGCAAAAACTTTATTTTGATTTATTCAGCCATGCAAAATTCTAAAGCTGTGCTGCATGGCTGAATAAATGAAAATGAAGCTTTTGTTTAAATATTTTGAAGGAAATCTGTGACATGAACTGGGAAGCCCAAGGTGAGTTGACATGGAATGACCCAGATGCTCAGAGAAATTACATGAGATGACTAGCACGTTTTATAACACTGTTTTGTTTTTGCCTTTTCATCATGGTTATAATATTTTGTTTTTAGATGTGTGAAACGTGAAATGATTTTGTTTGTTTATTTTTGAATTTCGCACAAAGCTATTCGAGGGCTATCTGTGCTAGCCGTCCCTAATTTAGCAGTGTAAGACAAGAGTGAAGGCAGCTAGTCATCACCACCCACCGCCAACTCTTGGGCGACTCTTTTACCAACGAATAGTGGGATTGACCGTCACATTATAACACCCCCACGGCTGAAAGGGTGGGCATGATTGGTGCGACGGTGATGAAATGTGTAAAAAAAATTTCAAACCGATAGCTCACATGACTTTTTGCGTAGGCGTGCGCAAAAATTTGGTCAGCTTTGATCGGTCTTTGTTGAATAACTTTGCACATACGGCTAATATTTTAACCACATTTGACACCTAATTGTAAGCTATAAAAATGTACCAGTGTGCTAAATTTGAAGAAAAATCCAGAAAAGTGAAGTATGTTTTTCTATCGTACAGAATTTACATACTTTTTGGTACGAAGAATAAAAAAAAATCAAAAATAAAAATCAATAAAAACTAATAATATTTTATGTGTGTAAATGTACTGTGGTATGTAGATCATTATTTGCAATAACCGTTATTGTAAATTGTGTTATTGTTTGTATATTAAAAACGTTTGTATTTAAAAAGAAAGAAAAAATTGTATGTATCAGTCTTACTGGCAAGTATCATAAATTGAATATATCGACTTTTATCTAGCTTCCATATCTAAATTACAATTTAACTTAGTTTTAGGCCATTTGAAATTCTAACATCTGACACTAGATATCGTTTTCTGTGTTCTACTGATATTTCATGTCTCAAACGTGGTTAAGAGACCAGTCGGTTTTTTTCTGCTCTCACTTCGTGAAACTACGTAAGCACACAAAAATCATTGTTAGACCAAGCAGTAATTGTAGGGAAAAGTACAAAAAAGATCTACAAAAGATAACGTTTCCTTTTCACTTTTGATAGCTTGACAGTTGTTGAAACATTTGGAAAATTTATTTTAAATACTTAAACGTTCTTAAAAATTATAGTACTTCTACCTTAATACTGAATATTTTTATTTTCTTGTTTTTATGCAGTTAAGCACAAAGCTACACAAAAGACTATCTGTGCTTTTCCCACCATTATTTCCAACGTTTACTCACTGTTAAAAACTATTTTGAAAATGTTTAGAATGTGTGCTGTTTCAAAGTAATTTTATTATTAGTTTTGCAGGGTTTCGAGTTCCTCTTCTCCAGCTGAATACAGACTTTAATAATAAAGCTCTACCTCTTTTTTTCTATATTCTTGTTTGATTCTTGTTTCTTAGTTTTAAATTCAATGTTAACAGCAACTTGGTTCTCAGAAAACAAAGCAAAAAAATAAACACAGCAGATAGCCCTATGTGGCTTTGCTATAAGAAGACACACAACACACAGTTTTAAAAATATGACGCAACTCTACCCATGAGCTAGCCGTCTCTACTTTTGGATAAAATACAGGGAAGGATGCTAGTAAACGGGCACCGACCACCAACTCTTGAGCAATAACTGTAATGAACGAATATTCGGATTCCATCGACACATTTAAACACTCCAACAGCCTCAAAATGCGTAACTATGGAACACAAACCTTGAAGGTTTTGATTGACAGTCACAGCACGCTAACCACGATTTCATGGCAGTACATTTCTCTGATCTCTAATTGGTTCATTCGTTTCATACACAAATATACACATTTCTTCCATTTAAAGGAAAATTTATATATACTACACGTATAACCATGTACAGAGCAAAGAGGACCTGTGTTTCTCAAAGTGTGGTCCACAGACTAGTTCAAAATGTAAGTAACACCAAAAGCAGCTCCATTCTTCCTATTACTTTTGACAAGTCTTGAGTGATGGACAGCGAAAGCGGATAGCGTAGGACTATAAGCTACCCATGTACCCAATGATGTGGTCCGATAATGAAAAAAATTAGAACCATCCGCAGTAAGCTACCAGAGAGGAGAAGTCTCTAAACAGAGTTACTGTATACTGCACGGCCAGGTGAGTTAAGGCCTTCGACTCGTAATCTGAGGGTCGCGAGTTCGAATCACGGTTGCACCAAACATGCTCGCCCTTTCAGCCGTGGGGGCGTTACCATGTGCAGTCATTCCCACTATTCGTTGGTAAAAGAGTAGCTCAAGAGTTGGCGGTGGGTGGTGATGACTAGCTTCCTTTCCTCTAGTCTTACACTGCTAAATTAGTGACGGCTAGCGCAGATAGCCTTTGAGTAGCTTTGCGCGAAATTCCAAAACAAACTGTATACTGTACACTTGACTTCTCTGCATGAGAAACGTTTCCGATGCTAACTCGGTAATTATAACATGTTCAATTTGTTTATTTCTATGGAAAAACGGACGTCATTCTGAAAGTTTAACTTCCCGTTGTTTAACAAAATATATGTGACCTTTTTCTATAACACTGCGTGCGATGACGTTTTCCTTTTTTTCAGCAGAACATCATAAGTTATCTGATAAGAGAAGCCAATGAGATAAGTGGAAAACGTCCTAGTATACTGCATTAATTTTTTGATTAATTGTGTCATAGGTAAAAGACAAATATTATTATTTTTTATTATTTACATGACCGAAGTATACAGCGTAATCGTTAAATGTGATTCGTTCATTTTTTTATGATAATTATGTAGTTTGATATTTAGTTTCGTTTAGAATAATATCAATACCAGATGATCTTGTTGATAAGATGATTCTTCTTTTTCGGAAAAAAATATTACCACGATTTATGTACAAATCAACGTTCAATTAAACGAGTAATTCAATCCAACAAATTGTTGAAGTTATTATGCGATTTATATTAAAGTTATAATGTTACAGCTATGAATTTACTTTCATATTTTATAGTTTACTATGCAATTCAAGGATGTACCGAAGAGAATCAAGTTTCTAAGTATTAAATCTAAATCTACTGATACTTAGTAAAACATCCTATCACTATACAATACAACATAAACAACGAACTTGATCATTACGTAAGTGGATTTCTTCAAGTCAAGTGGTTCAAGCACTCCTTGCCAAGCCTTGGATGACGTTTTCTACTTAAGGAAACATAATTGGTCAGGGATCCATCCTCCTAAAGAGCACAGTTCGAAGAAAGGGTGCGTGTTGTGAACGACTAGCTGACAAAGAACACTACCATTAACCACTTGATCCATACTTCAGTGCGTGTTCGACAAAAATGTATATTTTTTTGTCGATTAGTCTATAAGTGAGGATGAACTGGAACATTTTCTCAAACCAAAATGTGATTTGCACACACAAACATCTGCACAATGTAAGAAGAATTCTGATATTCCAATGTATCATTCAGTTTATATTGTTGATGATACAGTGCAGTGAGAAACACTGGTGATATACTGAACAATAACCATAATGATACACAGCGTCAGAGAGTTTTTGTGTCTTTAATCTTATCCTAGCGCTATTAAAATGAAGTTGGTGGACTGTGCAATTCGGAAACCATTTTTAGTTACGTTGTCAAATGGTTAACGCTAAATATTATAAGAACTGATAACAGTGGAATAACAAATTAACTTTGGCATAATATAGATGTGTGTATAAATATTTCATTCACATTAACTGTGTTCACACGACCGAGAATATTACATCTCTGATCAGTTGATACCATAAAAACAAAAAATGAAGAGTCAGCCTATATAACTAAATTACTTATATATACATATATAATTATAAAATACAGATTAAGGGTGATTTATACGAATTACTAAAATAACATATGAAAAAAAGATAAAAATATATAATTATTAAATATGCTTTATGGGTGATTTATAAGAATTATTAAAATAACATACTACGACGATAACTAAATTTATTTGCAACAAACGTGTGACTGAACTCTTGCGAATTACATACGTAATTATTGAAGCAGAAATATAAATCAGTTCCTATACATTATTGAAGCAGAAATATAAATCAGTTCCTATACAATATTGAAGCAGAAATATAAATCAGTTCCTATACAATATTAAAGCTTAAAATATAGGAATCAAAGAACAGTTGTAAGTCACTGAGAGCTACATACATGTAAGCCAATTAAAAAGAAACGAATTAAATTTTATATAAAATAATCCGACCATGACAATATTGACAAGAGTTCAAGTATAAATAGGACTTTTAAATACAGGAAATTAGGAACTTCGGGGAGCAAACCACCAGGACATTTAAAAACCTGCTACTAATGAACTAATAAAATTATTTAAACGTGAATATCTTTAAAATGCACACCGTGAATTCCACTTACGAATTTAATTAAGGAAATTTATTTCATCTGAAGCTCAAGGTGGTTATTGTACACACTCAAGAATGTTGTTGTGTCCATGCGAAATAGAATCGGAATAACACTCTTCGTTGTTACAGTTAATAACTTAAGTACGTGTGTCAGTATGTTATCTGTACATTGAAACGTTCTTGGAGAAAGTCTATAAACTAGACTGTATCAGGTGTACAGGGGTGACCAAAAGTAACTATACAGTAGCACAATTGCTGCATTTTGCATTTAAAATTTTTACTTTTTTTTATATTTATTTTCAGGTTGAAATAAATAATTCCGAGATCAGCAAGAAAACAATGAATCTTCGTTCTTAATGCGTATTTAAATTGTTTGCTCTCACAGTTAATGTATTATCTGCTTTATTAGTAAGTGTTAATACCCATACCAGCTGTTAAAATACATATTAGGGAACAGTGATTAAAAGGAACTATAAAGTATGAAAAAAGAACAGCGTTCCGACTTCCCTAGGTCATCTTCAGGTTAATAAAGAGAGAGTTTGGAAATAACCGTTGCGGGGCACATGTCTTAGGGACGAGTGTATAAACGTAGAGAAACAAATGCAAACAAACCCAAAATCAAAGAAGCCATACTTATACAACAACTAAAATCAATATAAAGGAACACCTTTATTCCTATACTAATTAATAATCTAACATCTAACTACAACGCTCCCTACAATCCCGTACCCGCTTATACTCTCATCCCTAAGACATGTGTCCAACAATGGTCACTTGCAAACTCTCTTTGTTAACCTGAAGATGACCTAGGAAGGTCGAAACGTTGTTCACTGCTTAATTAGTAAAAGTGTTAATATCCATAACAGCCGTTTTGAGAGACATTTTTACTACAAGTGGGTTTCTCGTCATCAAGAATTATTGCCTAACATGTATTAGACACAGTTTAAACTATGGACTTTAAATCATTTATAATAAATCAACTTATTTAATGTTGTGTGACTTTTACACAACTCTTTTGTTTTTTTGGAACTACCGTGTGATAAACCAAGAGATAAAAACAACGAAAAATGATTATTGAATGGTTAGTTTCAGAATTTCGAGCAAAGCTACATAAACAGTTGAGGGAAGGCAGCTAAAACACAAAAAAACAGTATCCACCACCAACTAAATTACTACATTTGTCTGCAGGAATAGTAGAATTTGACTGTCACTATTATATTGACCGTACTTACGGCCCAACGGGAACGCTAACAGCTTAGCTAAGCATGGCTCATTTTATTTATATTTCTCACAATCAATTCTACATTAAATGCCTTTTATTTAACTTTATTTATATTTAAACATGTTATTACATAAACGTGTCAATCTCTACACATCGGTATTTGAATGAAACAGCATCAACATAATAAAACAAGCCTCTAGTACGATCCACTTTAATAACACATCAATTCTAATAACTGTCTTAACTGTGATGCGTTAAGTGAACCAGTTTGTCATTGTTATCATCAGTAAAGATGTAATATCAGGGCTGAGAACTCTATGAGTGAAGTACCTTATTTAAAACAAATCAGTGTCAGCTAAATGGAAAGATCGATGTATGGAGAAAAATGTACTTTGTACATTGATCGATGAAACTGTATTATTTTTTATACTAGTTTCAGCTTGTACTTGTCTGTTTCTGATCTTAGAGTTACTAAATAATTTAATGTGCTTTTAAAATAATTTGAGAATTTAAAAAGTGTATTTTTATAAATTATTTTCACATGCGTACCATTTTCGTAGCATGCATTTAAACTCAGGGGTATTTGTTTGTTTGTTTGTTTATGAATTTCGCGCAAAGCTACACGAGGGCTATCTGCGTTAGCCGTCTCTAATTTAGCAGTATAAGACTAGAGGGAAGGCAACTAGTCATCATCACCCACCGCCGACTCTTGGGCTACTCTTTTACCAACGAATAGTGGGATTGATCGCATCCTTATAACGCCCCCACGGCTAAAAGGGGCGAACATGTTTGGTGCGACGGGGATTCGAACCCGCGACCCTCAGATTACGAGTCAAGCGCCTTAACCTACCTGACCATGTCGGGCCCTCAGGGGTACTAAATGAGCAATTCAAAAATAAAACATAATATATACTTGCTCTCTTTTTAAACATGTTTTTTTTATATATTTTCTGCACATGGACGATGGACAGAAAGAGGCAAAATAACTAATATACAAGTTATGATAAGACCAAAGATTGAAAGGCAAATACTAATTTCACTTATGGAAAATAAAATACAATAAGAAACATGTCGCCTCCCAGTAGCACAGCAGTATGTCTATGGTATCTGTGGTGGGCAGAACACAGATAGCCCGTTGTGTAACTTCGTGCTCACTTAAAAACAATCACAAGAAATATGACAGAATGAAAACTGTATTTGTTATGCAGGTTAAGTTTTAATTGTCTCTAAGACTTTGAAAGATATACGGGAATCTATATTTCGGTTTCTAAGGAAACAGTTCTAAAGTCCGTCGCAAATAATCTTACATATGTTGTTATTATTTTAGGTATTTTCAGATTTTAACGCAAGGATATAAACCAAAACCTGGTACACATTAGTGTTACAAAAACAAAAGCACCTAACGCTCGAGCTTCAGAAGAAGAACTTTATGAATAATTTAGTTAAAACTGAACAATGTCACATTTTAATTACACTTTGTTAGTGTGAACTACTTGCTTGTACTTTGACCAAAATATGAAGTACAGAACAATATACTTTAACACACGATACCAGCATCTGGTGGGAAGACACGGTGCAATTTGAAATAAGTAACACAAGAAACAAGAGAAACACACTTGATATCATCAACTGTTTAAGTGCCGGAACAATGGAAAACACACCTTAATTATGGAGGGCCAACTACTTAAAAGAGGGGAAACATACTTGGAAACACCAACTGTCTACTGTTGCAAAAATGAAATGCACATCTGGAATCATCAACTGACCAGTGTTAGAAATATTGGATATACAGAAATAACTAGAAGAATCAACAAAAATCCACCATAACGAGATGAAGGAATATGTTGGTTAGTAATGAAACGACTGTCAAAAGTTGACGAACACAAAACTCTTATGATTACTAGAAGTACAAATTCCTTCTGCTGTCATTGAACACTATTTAAAGAAAAATATGACTGGAACAACACTGACCTTCCGACACAACAGAGAAAGAACAGCCAGTTGGTTGTCAGGAGTCTGTTTATGGACTTGTCATCATTCAAACAAGCTACACAGATATACTGGACCTTCCCTGTATTAGCTTTAAATAATAATGTTATATCATATAGAAATTTTTAGGATATTTGGATAAATGTGTATCTTTTCGATTCATTGTGAGCTATTTATATGTTGTCATTTACTTTTTATACAGCAGTAATCTATATCAAATTTATACCTCTTTTTCTTTATCTATATGCCGTTAGCTTGTACTGTTACCAACATTAACGTTGTTGGATACATTCGCTCCATTATTATTTAGAATCAGCTTTCGTTTCTCTTCGGATCATTTAAATCTAGATCATTTCCTGAAGATGGTTTTTAAAAGTTTATAAAGATTTTCATTTACAAAAATCGTATTATCATAGCTGAGTACTACGGTTGAAGGCTTATAATGTTAAGCTTCGGGTCTCGATTAATGTGTGGGGCATAGCCTATTGCGCAGCTTTGCGCTTCAACAGAAAACAAACTTGATTTTAGTCTGTTAAATAAATATTTTTTGTTTATTCATGTCTCAACAAAATCCAGACATTTTGTACGGATGCTTTTAACTTTAACACTCGGCAACTTATACGTTAGATGTTAGGAACGTTCGACTTGAAATAGTATCAGTATTTTCGAATAAAAGTAAGTTATTTCTTAATATTTTAAATATTATAAGTAATAAATACGATAAAAAGGGGAAATATAAAGCTTCTTCTATAGTTATGATCAATTTACAACAAACACGACGTTAACAATGCATTCAGACAATAAATAACTTGTATTTGGAGGGACCAAGTGCATTCAGCTTCCCTCCCAGACTTACATCGCTCGAAACCGGGTTTTGATACTCGTAGTGGGTAGAGCCAGACAGCCCATTGTGTGGCTTTGTGCGTAACTACAAACAAACATAATTATTGCATTGAAATTCAATTATGTGATTATTGAATTTTTTGGAGGTGTTAAGCTACATTTTTATTGAGAGGTACATAAAAGCAGGAAAGACCAGTGCGATATGCCTTATCGTTATAACAAATTAACTAATAAAGTAATTTACATATGATAGATTAATAGAAATATTACAGTGTCATAAAATAAAGATTAACACTTTTCGTACTTGTAACAATTATTCGTTGGCTTGTAAATGACCCACATACAATAAAAATCAAAGATAATGATATAATAAGCTTATGTTCTAAATAAGTAGTTCGTTATACTGAAGAAAATAATAACACAAACAAAAAATCCGTTGCTGCGAAGCGTGTCCTGTTTTTTATTCGTATATATACCTAATTACCAACCGTATGTTTAAATTATGTAATAAACACAGAAATGGTTTATTACCAAGACGAAGGATAACACACACTTGGATATATAATCAACACAGAGTTAAACAGTCCCTTGATTAATATTACTTGCAATACATTTATTACAATTTGATATAAAAGTGCATTGGATTACTAAACTGTACACTGGATTACTAAACTGTACATTGGATTACCAAACTGTTAGAAAAGCCAGATATTCACCATTCTAATGTTTCATTATATTGCAGGAAAAATAGTCAACTGAAAAGTGCTTCTTTTGTATAAGAACACTTAACCGATCAGTTGTTAAGTTTAATATACCTATACAAAGTGCACTGCTAATACCCTTAATCTGTATGTATCTTGTTTCTTAAAGCAGGCGTTAAGAAATCAATAATTGTTTTTTTAAATTTCTTTAGTACTTGCGCAGAATACAATAAGTGATGACTTAATCCCAATAAAATATTATTAATAACTCGCTTATGATTCTTTCTTTGTACAGTTACCTTATTAAATGGTCAAATGCGATGTAAAATGACACAAAATACTTTTCGTACAGACAAAGCGACGCAAAAATACATTTTATTAGTGTTCGTTTATAACTGTCCAACTTCTGAAGCAATTATCACAAACCTACCATGTATTATTAGAACTCCTCGCATAGGCCTTCGAATCTGACCTTTCCCCTCTCTGTCTTCCGCGTGTAGCGAACGGGATCGTCAGCAAGTAGACAATCATTCTGAAAACCACTACAGATCATATTGAGATATCTACATCAAATTAATTTACAACTATCACAATTTGTTTGTTTGTTTTTGAATTTCGCACAAAGCTACTCGAGGGCTATCTGTGCTAGCTGTCCCTAATTCAGCAGTGTAAGACCAGAGGGAAGGCAGCTAGTCATCACCACCCACCGCCAACTCTTGGGCTACTCTTTTACCAACGAATAGTGGAATTGACCGTCACATTATAACGCACCCACGACTGAAAGGGCGAGCATGTTTGGCGCGACGGGGATGTGAACCCGCGACCCTCAGATTACGAGTCGCACGCCTTAACACGCTTGGCCATGCCAGGTCAAAACTATCACAAAGAGTGTCATTTTCTTCAGGTACTTTCAACACACAAATAACGTAAGTTGTTGCGAATATAACAATTATGACAATTTCATAGTTTTGTATATTGATACATGTTATCGAGCTTAAACTTGCAACTTCTCACATTATTACACCATATTGTACCACATGTATTAGGGCATTTTCTGGCCTACAAGCGGTTTGGCATCTTCTAGTAACTTTTAAAACTTAATACTCTAGAGACCTGATATCTACCAGTTCGAGGGAGAGTACTGCATAATATGCATGTATTCAGCAGGAAAATAATTACTTTTAATATCCACCTATTTGTGTTGTAAAAACTTCAACACAAGACCTAACTGTATAATTGAGAAAGAGTTTTTAAATCAAGTATCGTGAAATCTGAAGTTTACGTTTTGCTAAATGTGGCATTCATGTAACAAAACTTTACACAAACTAAGTTACAATGAAGGGTACGAGTTACACTGTTGTTTTGTAATGAAAGCAGTGCTTCAATTCATGTCACTTTAATGTATGGTGAAGACCCGCTTAAAATTCGACATTCGCTACAACAGTTATCTTCATACCTAACCTATTAATTTCGTGTGAACAAAAACCGCAAAATTTTTAAAGTTTAACATGTTAAAGAATGACTATTTTTTTAACGCGTAGAAAGACGAACGATAACATGAGGATACAGAAAGAAAAAGTGAAGGAACGAAAGGAACATTTGCTAGCGTGAAATATTAAAAAAAGACGCATTCACAATCCAAATTTCTCAGTACAAAAACAAAAAAAAGAAAAGAAAAATGGAAATGCCATTCGAGAGTTACAAACTATAAGAGAAAAAGGAGTTATCCGGCCTTTAGGAAAATAATGGAGGCGCAGCTGGGGTCGTAGCTGTTATATAATACAAAACAGCTCTGTACTTGTCAGCTCCTGATGTTGCTATTTGATGCCTAATGCCGGATGACCACGGAGGAATCTGTCGATTTCATAGGCTGTTTGTCTCCGTTTTCCTTGCTAGCTGTTCAAGCGTGTACGAGACCAAGAGACTTCGTAAGTAAGTTCGTTTCTTCCACATTCATGGCTAAAATACTAAAGAATCTACTATAAGCCTTAGAAGGTCGTCGTCTCTTTCCTTGGTCTACTTGATATTCAAATAAAACTCGACATATGCCAGAAATCCCGTAGTTCTAGCAATAAGACTTGTCTGGTAGGAATAAGAAAAGAAATTCATGAGGCTTATAGCAGAATGAATACGACTGCTATTGTCTGTTGTATACAAAAGATATCACAAAAATACATTTCATTATTGGACATACATAATAGTTACGCAGCCTAGCAAGTTCCTACATCACCCTTTCAAAGACATATACATGAACCAAATAGAAACTAAATCGAGGACACTATTTATCTGAAGTTCATGCTTGCTAAATGTTATTAAATGCAATTACACCGTTCAATACATGCCAGAAACAAACTGAAATAAACGGAGAATGTTTAAACTCAATTAAAACAAAGTAAAGTTTAAAAGCAATCACATATTTCAAAGTAATGACTTGAGCATAAACTTTGTCTCAAAATTTTAAAATTATAAAAAAGCTTCTTAATAAACAACATTTGTAATTTGCATTCCATCTATCAACAACTAAAGATTTTGAAGTGATCCCAGCCTTGAACACCTCAAGTTTCATGAGAAACGCATGTTTTATAAATGAACAATCCAGCAACTTTCATTCTTTGACCTTGAATCTCTTTAGAATGTTCAACACTATATAAAGGGTGAACCTGACAACGTTTGGTTTGTTTTGAGTTTCGCGCAAAGCTACACGAGAGCTATCTGAGCGAGCCGTCCTTACTTTAGGAGTGTAAGACTAGAGGGAAGGCAGTTAGTCATCACTACCCACCGCCAACTTTTTAACAACGAACAGTGGGATTGACCGTCACGTTATAATGTCCTCACGGCCGAAAGGGCGAACATATTTGGTGTGACGGGGATTCGAACCCGCGACCCTGAAATTAAAGGTCGAGCGTCCTAGCCATCTGGCCATGTCGGGATCAACCTGACAAGACTGAGATTCACTCAAATGGCTGTGAGTAATTGATCAACAAACTTTACAAAATAGAAATAAGCTTAAGTTCAATTTTAACCACATTAGGATGTTTCTTATGATTTCTGGTTTCAGTTAAGATTGCACCAATAGGCTCGGAGGAGTTGGGATGCGATGAAACACACATTTCTTTATATATATATCCTTCAACTGAAAGAATCACTGAAATAAAATCAGGAGGCCCAGATTTATCATGTTAAAACATACTGTAAATTAATGTTAATTAGATTGTAACAACAACAAAAGAGTATACAAGTCAGTTTCTACCTGAAATGTTCCAGCGAAAAATATAAATAGAGGTAACAATGTAATTAAGCGTAGAATCACTTTCCAACCGACTATAACGTATGTGTGGGATCATCAGTATCAGTGAGGTACCTGTCGAAACTCTGTCTAGCAACCAGTGATGTACGTGTGAAATCAGCGTCTAGCGATTAGTGAGTGAGCATGGAATCAGAGCAGATTTATTAGGATTTCACACAGGTTATCCTCGACAAATGATTAATCATGAAACAAAAACTTTAAAATAAATATAAATAATAATAAATTTAGTTTTATCTTCTTTATTTATATGGTTAATTGCTTCGTATGGAAATCTTTATAGAATATATGTAAGTTATTTTGTTGTCTCTAGAATTTGACTGCCACTCTTATAACATACCCATGGCCACAGCGTGTGGAGAGCGAATTTTTTTCTAGCAGTAACGTTGCACGGACCAGGGAACACGCATATACATACTAGCTTGAAAACGAATTTTTTTTCCAAAACTTGCAGCATTTAAAAACATCTCTCTATAGGCTTAAAGTGTTGGTATTAAATGTATAACATTTATGAATGTGTCTATGGTTTACTTGATCCTTGGATTCAATGACTGAAATGTTAAACGATTAACTGTCACAAAAACAGCCTCCTAAAGAAAAAAGAATAAAAAATAGTTACTCTTAATAAAACCAATTGGTATCACGTGAAACGTTGTCTTTTCACTGACTTTGTGACGGTATCAAATGCAGTAATGCGAAAACAGATCTTATTTTTGTATGCACCGGGTGATTGATATATTTAACAATACGACAAAAGGCATAAATTATATTATTAACTGAAATTATAAATATTATATTACACGTACTAATAGAAGTTTTACGAATTAATATTTTACCGATTTTTGAGCTGAACAAAGTTTAATTTAATCTTTCGTTATTCAAGTTGACTAAATTATTTAAAATCAAAACTGAAACTGAGACCAGTTTTTGACGTGACAAGTACAATAATTTCAGAGACAATATAGTTGAACGTCACTAATGATATACTAGTTCAATGTTGTATTTTTTATTGTTTTAGGTACAGTGGTTCAATGTTTACCTTTGTGTTGTTTAAACCTTGGTTGAGTGTAAAATAAATGTAAAAGAAAAGAAGAATATTGATTTATTAGCCATACATTATACACTCACTTTGTTTACATGTGGCAATTTTCTGCGTAGACTAGAATTTTTCCAATTCTTTTCCTTTGCTAAAATAACTTTAGGATGCAGTTTGTCTTTGTCACAAACCCATCGTTTGAACAATCAGCTGTCACCAGTGCATTTATACACTATTACTTACAAAGGCCTAGAGCTCCACAGATCTAAGTGTCTATGTACGAAATGCATACTGACGGACAAAGAGCAGACGAAGAGCACATATGCCGTGTAACATACAGCCCACAAGAAAATTTATTCTTTCAAAATAAAAAAATAATCGAAGCTGCTGTGATCACGTTCCCTAACTGTGTGTCACATGAATGAATAATACTTGATAGAATAGAAGCGGATAAAGTAGAAGAATGAGGTCGACCTCGGAAGATGTCAAATGTTAAATTATGCTTCTAAATTATCATTTCACTCAACTTATATAAACTTTAGATTAGAACTTTTTCAGAAGAACTCCACATTTTTCTACAAGAATAATATTAACTGAAACATTTTATTCGTCTCAAATAAAATAAACATGGTGAGGAGAGTAATAATATTCGACAATGAGGTGACGTATCTTTATGGACGACCAATCATCTGCGAGACTAGTCTTATTTTTTATTAAATAAAAAATAATTAGCAATGATATCAGAAGAAATTGTTTTTAGTTAACGCGAAGTTTTAGCTTCTACCTTTGTTGAAACTTAGACCGTATACGGATTAGCATATTGACGGAATATGACTACATATGACATAATAATCGCTATAGGTGTTGTTGACAAAATGGTTTCCTGTTTTAAAAGATCAGAAGCCATTCTGTATATTTACTT
Source organism: Tachypleus tridentatus (assembly GCF_004210375.1). NCBI lineage: Eukaryota > Metazoa > Arthropoda > Merostomata > Xiphosura > Limulidae > Tachypleus > Tachypleus tridentatus. The sequence goes on from NC_134828.1 coordinate 61,286,457, forward strand.
CTAATAAAGGATTTTATGCAACCGAGCGTACAGAAAAGTTTTGATGGTGAATCTGTGTAGAGTGGACATTCCTGAACACTACAACTTATAGTGGAGTTAAATTGTGGTGTCAGTTTTCTAGAGGTCATTTTTTTAATATGGTCGCTATCGGAATTATGACTTCACGGATTTAATCATAACGTCTATTCTAACCAACATTATTTGACTTCAGGGCTCAAGCGGATGCAGAAATGAACATAAACAAGTGAAAATACATATATTCTATCTCAAAATACTCGAACTTTATGGGTAAATATTGTTTTGTTTTTTTATCTAGTTTGTAACAAATTCTTATTTCTAACCTAAGTTATGCCAAGCAACGGCTAGTTTGGGCCAAATTCCATATGATTATTAAGTAGATCTCAAATAAAAATACACAAGTTAAAAACTTAAATATTTAAACAATCGTTAAAAATGATTCAAAATTGCTACAGTAAGATCTCTGATTTTAAAAAGCTAGCCATAAAACATTATCGGGTGACATTATAAATAATCATCACTCAGCTTTCAAATGAAAGTATATTTAACTGTTTCAAGACACAGCCATAATCTGACATATAGGTACAAAAACCACACATAAAGTATGCTACAACATAAAACGAAAGAGATCCTTATAAAAAGGAAATGGCAACACACGTATTGCTTATTGCTTCCAAGGGAACCTGAAAGACGTTCTGAGTTTTGAACTTTCTTCTATTCTTTATGCTTTTGTTCATTTAGATGACAACTCCAGGAAGGATACTACAAGTGTTCTATTAGAAGAGTTGGAGAAACTTAGTAACATTCCTAATAGATTGCCACCACCACAACTAGAGATAAATACAGTCCATGTCTTTCTGGAATGGTACAGATTTAGATGGTTGGGAATGCAGAAGTAATAATGTTTCACCAGTATCATTATGCAAGCATCAAGAGTGGTGAAAGACTTAAAAGAGCGGAAGTTATTATAACACAAAGACACCAGTTACAAAGTAGTGGACAGAAAACCTCTGGAACTCTAGAAACAAGAATAATGTATGTACTTTACTCACGTGATGTTCATCGTGGCAGAATTTGTTGAAACACTGACAAGAGATGATCATAGCTAGTGGTTGGCCTGATACAAATGAGAGTGTTCTTGTCGCCAGTGACAATCGGGTTGTCATTGATCACCTGAAGTCGGTCACGAAACATGAGAATGTTGTTACATGTTGGGGGTACATCTCTATGTCACGTCGTAAAGTTGTTCATTTCTCGAATAGCAGATGAGATAAGAAGGGATATGAGTGATGCATGATCCAGTTTTCATGCCTTCACTGGTTGTGATTCGATAACTGCATTATACAATATTGGGAAAAAAAGATATTCAGGTTCCTCTGTGTTGACAGTGATGTGACAATGACCCTGGGAGGAGTAGGGGTCCAAGTTGAAGTATCAGCAGATCTAACGACAAAGACTGAATTCTTCATGTGCCACCTATACGGAGGTATGAACGTTTGGTTTGTTTTTGTGTGTGTTTGTGTTTTTCTTATAGCAAAGCCACATCAGGATACCTGATGAGCCTACCGAGGGGAATCGAACCCCTGATTTTAGCGTTGTAAATCCGTAGACATACCGCTTTACTAGCGGAGGGGCAGGTTTGTTTTTAATTTCGCACCAAGTCACACGAGAGATATCTGCCCTAGGCGTCCCTAATTTTACAGTGTAAAATTTAGTTTAAACACAGGTCAGAAGACGTCTTAACTGTTAATTGTTTGTTTGTTTTGAATTTCGCGCAAACCTACTTGAGGGCTATCTGCGCTAGCCGTCCCTAATTTAGCAGTGTAAGACTAGAGGGAAGGCAGCTAGTCATCGCCACCCACCAACAACTCTTGGACTACTTTTTTACCAACGAATAGTGTGATTGACCGTCACATTATAACGCCCCCACGGCTGGAAGGGCGAGCATGTTTGACGCGACACGGATGCGAACCCGCGACCCTCAGATAACGAATCGAACGCCTTAACCCACCTGGCCAGGCATGGTTAAGTATGAAAGTACCAGGTGACATAGGAAATAAAAGACAGTACTGTGAAAAAGGTCAGAGAAATGAATACTTGCCACCAACAACAAACAGTTTACTTTTGCACGCTAAACAGGCAAAGTATCAGGCTTACATGCGACAAAAATCACTGACAGCAACGACCACTCTATTTGATCCTTCTTTGCACGTTTGGAAGTTGGTGGGTGGTTATTTAAGGACAATACTTAAGAAACAACCAACTGCTCCAACTGGTTTCCTGGAATTAGTGATAAAAGTAAAAAAAAAATATTTATGCAAACTTTACAGTTGATCTTGTAAAATGAATAATTTGAACTGCACAGATAGTTTTATCTGAAAGGACGGTGAACAATATTAAATTTCTAGTAGATGGATGAAAGAAATTTCTGAAGAGGAAAACTGAACAACCTTAATAAATTTCCATGTAATTTCGTTGTATGCTTCTTACTAATAACATGTGAATTCCGAAAGCACAAAATTCAACAAATAGTAATAATGCTCTCTCAAGTTTTTTAAATACGTATTTTCGATGGAATAATCATTACTGGCCTACTGAAAATATAAGTTACTCTTACCATTTTGTTTTTATAGGGATCCATTTCGTTTTGCATTGTAATACACTTTATGTATGGTTTTGTACCTAGATGTCAGATTATAGCTGTATCGTCGAACAGTTAAATATACTTTAACCTGAAAGCTAAGTGATTATTGTGATTTATAATGTCACCTGATAACACTATGTAACACATTTTTTTTCCTGGATAGTATGTGTTATTTCTTAATTGCTTCTCTCTCTTCTATAGGTATTTGGATATAGATGTTTATCAACCCAGGAGGGTCAGGTTTCGTTAACCTCTTCCTTCTTCTTTGAAATTTTTGTTTTAGAATTGTCAAGTGTATTTATACATAGTACACGAGGGCCAGAGTAACCCGCACTTACTCAGGCCCCTTACAGGGCAATGTTTTGCACTAGCCGTCCCTAATTTAGCAGTGTAAGACTAGAGGGAAGACAGCTAGTCATCGAGAAAGTTCACTCTACCCAAATCTGCCATCAAACTTTTTCTGTACTCTCGGTTGTACAAAACCATTTTTCCAGTTATAAATTCAACAAAATTTACTATAAACAATCAATAATAATTAAAATGAACAAAATCCAATGATAGACAAATATTAAAAATATAACAGGAAAGAAAGCTAGTCAATATTGTCATCACAAACACTTTACCAATATGAAAAATTGAAAAACAAAGACTATGCGGAATAAAACTATATGATTAAATATAATCAAACATCTAAGCAAGCCATCTACATTTCTACACTCAGTTACACAACCCCTTCAAACATGTGGTCAGCTATCGGTCAGTTACCTCTTTCTTTCTTTGTGTACCTGATGATGACCGAAGAAGGTCGATACGTTGTTTGCATCTCTACATAAAACATTTTCTCAACCCAAACCAGCCGTTTTTACATATATGATATAAAACTAAATTTTAAAATACAGTGAGGAAGAAATGGGGCATAATATGTTGTTAAAAGTATTTATCTGAATGCTGTTGTTGTTGTTGGTACTAATCACAAAGCTATCTATGTTCTGCCCACCACGGGTATCGAAACCTGGTTTTCAGCGCTATTAGTCAGCAGGCATGTCGCTATGCTACTGGGGAGTTTTCCGGATGCCGCTCGAATTTAAAGTCGGCATATATGAGTGCATATGGAAATGTTTGTGTTTGAATTTTGCGCAAAGCTACACGAGGGTTATCTGCACTAGCCGTCCCTAATTTAATACTGTAAGACTAGAGGGAAGGTAGTCATCACCACCCACCGCCAACTCTTGGGCTACTCTTTTACTAACAAATAGTGGGATTGACCGTCACATTATAACGCCCCCACGGCTGAAAGGGCGATCATGTTTGGTGTGATGGGGATTCGAAACCGCGACATTCGGATTACAAGCCGAATGCCTTAACCATTTGGCCATGCTGGGCCAAATTGAAATTAAGTAAAGTTAATATAAGTAGAACACAAACCAACGTTATAAATTTTGCCAATATGTGACAGACCATGTTTGTTTTTTGTATTCTGTGCAAGGGTACTCATGAGCTATCAGCGCTTGCCATTCCAGATTTTAAAGTGGAAATACAACAACTCTTGAAAATAGTAATATTGATTCGTACATTATAACGTCCCCATGACTGAAAGGGTAAGAAGTTTCGGCGACAGGTTTCATTTCTCGTTTCGCAGATTGTAAGTTACGGTACTCTGATCACATGGCCATGTACATATGTGATAGAGCAAAATTATGTTTTGTTATAGACAATTTGATTTTAATTAATTTTTAGCGCAAACTACACAGTCGGTTATCTGTGGTAGGAACTCAAACCTAGAATTTTAGCATTACAAATCAGTAAACTTACCGTTGATCCACTGAGAAATAATATTATAGACAAACAGACAAGTAACACGTGCGTGTAGAGTATTTCTAATGAGTAACCTTTAGTTTCAATTCATCTCAACTTACTGCAGGCTAATACAGGCTAATGGACTATTATTTATACGGTCGTTACGTGTTACTTTAACTCAACGTATTCATTTTCTATTGTGGATACATTCATTACCCATTTTCCAACTATCTAAATATACACAGGCCTCAGGCTGCTATATGTTCATTATCTGAAATAGCTTTTGTCAAGAAGAATAACCTCATGGATCAAGCTCGAGATAATTGACTTGGTCTGAGAAAATGTGCACCTGCCCTTCAACTTTCAAACCTTTTACTTCTTAAAACACTATACTTTCTTACCATTTACTTATATTTACTATTTATATAGACAAGATGAAATAAAGTGGAAACCAACAGAATGAGGGTAAAACAGAAAGTTTGAGTTTTACAGAATAAACTAAGTTGTGAAGGTGAAACAGTATAACGATTTGTATAATTAATTGCTTTTAGTATGACAAAAGCAACGTTTTAAGTATCATTAGCAACACAATTGAACTATTTTATCAGAAATCAATTTGTGGAGGTGAAACAACATTACAATTTGTACATTTAACTGTCTTTAATACCAGAAAACGACGCCCATAAAGTACCACTGGCATGACAATTGGACGTTATTATCGGAGCTGACCAAGTTTTTTTGTCGTTCTGACGTTTTGTATTTCCAATAAAGAATAAGCGACTGGTAACACTTATCTTCGATTATTCTTACGGTACCTGACAAAACATAAAGCTATTTATTGATTGAAAGCCTTTGAGAACTGAGATATCCGATGTACGACGTTCCAAAAGAAAAAAAGAAACGTGCAAAAAAATTTGTTCTTCACAAGATGTAGGAAACTGCACATCAAATCTCTCGAAGATGTAAGAACTTGCACACCAAATCTCTCGAAGATGTAAGAACTTGCACGTCAAACCTTTCGAATATTTAAGAAATTGCACATCAAACATCTCGAAAATGTAAGAAACTGCACACCAAACATTTCGAAGATGTAAGAAACTGCACACCAAATCTCTCGAAGATGTAAGAACTTGCACGTCAAACCTTTCGAAGATGTAAGAAATTGCACATCAAACATCTCGAAAATGTAAGAAGTTGCACATCATTCTCGAGCATTAATCATTTCGAAACTGCAACCTAACTGTGAAGATCAACCCATCATTTGAATCACAGTACAAAATGAGTCACGTAACAGGTTTGAAGTGGAAGTTTCAATTAATGAAGTTTAACTTAAAAAACCTTAATCCAGGTAAACAAATCACGTATGGATTTTCTTAAATCTCTACCACAAAGGTCGCTTAATCATATTATACATCTATGGAATATTTGAAAATTCAAGCTATTATTAAATGCTAAACGATCCGTAATCTAAAAGTCGCGGGTTTTAATCCTCGTCTCACCAAAAATGTTAGCTTGTTCAGCCATGTGGAGTTATAATGTCACGATCAATCCCACTATTCGTTGGTATAAAAGAGTAGCAGAAGAATTGACGGTGAGTGGTGATGACTATCTGCCTTCTCTTTACTATTACATTGTTAAATTAGGAACGACAATCGCAGTTAGCCCTCGTGTAGCTTTGCGCGAAATTCAAAAACAAACAAACAATCAATGATAATCATTTTCTTCCACACATAACGGTGAATCTCAGAAAGTAATGACGAATGAAATGTTTTAAAATAGCTTATGGAGATTATTGTTGGCGTTAGAAGTCAAGCACAAAGCTACAGAATGAGTTGTCTATGTTTTGCCCACCAGTGCTATCGAAACCATGATTCTAGCGTTGTACAAGCATACTGTTGTACCACTGGGAGCATTTATGGAGAAAATAAAAGCAACGCGTGATCTAGAGGTAAACTAGTGTACTCAAAATGTAAATATAAAGGCTCTTTATATGACGCAAAATCGTGATGTGGTCCGTACAAAGAGTGACAGTCCAAATCACGATTCGGTCAGAAGGAAGTAACCCAAGAGTTGGCAGCGGGTGCTGTTGACCATTGCCACAGTTCTCTTTCGTCTCGAAATTTGCTTAGGTTACGTTCTCGTAATAATAGTTCTTATGTAAGTTTGCGTTACAATTATAAGAGTCCACAAATAAACTGACTTAGAGGATTTGCTCTCGTATATGTTCCAGAAATTTTCTATGTCAATTTCAGGTCAAAAGAAATACCCGTATTTATAAAACTCTAGCTAAAACTTCTGCAAAATGTTGGATAAATGTTCTTTCCGTCCTATTCCAAGATGCTTAAAAAATTAATTGCACTACGTTATCCTGCATCTATAAGGATATCAACGTATAGCGTTTAAAAAACAAGTGGAATTAAATTTAAGAAAAGTGATGGATATTTAAAAGCAAGTGCATGGCAGTAATAACGGTACGGTGAAAGAAACAAGTTTAGTTTCTTTTGAATTTCGCGCAAAGTTACTCGACGGTTATCTACGCTAGCCGTCCTTAATTTAGCAGTGTAAGACTAGAGGGAAGGCAGCTAGTCATCACCTCGGATTACGAGTCGCACGCCTTACGCGCTTGGCCATGCCAGGCCACACGTGATAAGAATAACAATATTTTACATCTTACAGTTTTCACATTTAATTTTCATAATCTATTTTATTAAATTAACTTCAATCGTGCTTCTCTAAAACCTTATATTTTTTCTCTTACTTTCTGTACCCCAAAACTAATTATAGCTTAATTATCAATTTAAAATCTAAATTTGAGCAATTTGAAGAGAAGACATATCATGTGACACAGAAAAGTGAAAATTTATAATTTAAAAATTTCTTTCTAAATTCAGATGTTAGGCCTCAGATAATACTGAAATTCAAATTATAAAGCACGTTTTTAAGTCAGGTTTATTGATATACATCAATATTAAATTTTGAATGTAATTCTGTAAGAGATCAGACCATGCAAAATTTGATCCTACAATGAATACAGAATGTTAAAAATTGAATTTTGTATTCCTATTATTTATTAAATAATTTCAGATACTTGAAGACAATTGTAAGCAAATTCTGTTGTGTTTTCGCCTGACCTGTATGTAAGCAGTTCCTATGGCATTACTATTATTTCTCATGTGGTCTTGGTTTCGATTCAGTTCATATCAATTTTCATTTATGTTTTACCGGAATGCTGAAAAGTTGTTGAATAAAAAATCATTTAATGAATTCTATAGTGCTTAAGAATCTACGCAACAAGTGTTTAATTGTTAGCTACTATGTTGCACAATAAGTATACCTACTCATTGGTCTTTTTTGAAATACATGTATCAAATGTGTTTCAATTTATCCAATTTTTTTTAAAGTTTCTCCTTAATATCTTCAACATACTGGTTTTCTCACCTTCTCACACAAAACTTATCTTACAGATATTTTTAGAACTTTGATGGTTTATGGTCTCTTGTATCTTCAATGGTACATACAAGTGAGCCTTGATTTCCAGTCCAAAAATTCTCTGGAGTTGATGTAGAACATACTTTTCGTGCAGATTCGCTAAATAGAATGCGTATGTAACAAGTAGATCACGTCTACGCGATGATCTCAAATAATGCAATAAGAATGCTCTAACAAAAGATTTGGGTAGGAGGTGTTATTAAACGTCGAATAGGGGTCTATAAACTGGCTAATATTGTCGGTCGTTTGTTAGACTCGGCGTTTCCACGACGGATAGGATCAATAGCATAATTTTAATAGTCCTTCAATTGAGAATAACTTATTGTTAAACCAATAAGTCCTTTCGGTTAACCATGAAATGCGTTGAATCTGACTGTCATATGAATGTGCTCAAAAGGATCATCCAGAGATGATATACATGTCAGTTATACTTATTCAAAGCTAAACACCACACACATATGCCATCATTGAACAGTTTGTTTTGTTGGATTTCGTGAAAAACTACTCAAAAGATATCTGCTCTTTATTTTGAAGTGACCTAGACGGAAGACAACTACTCATCACCACGAAGCGTCATCTCTTGGGCTACTCTTTACTAACTTCACATTATAACACCCCACACTGAAACAGCGATCAGGTTCAGTGACAAGTTTCGACACCACGGCCCGCAACTTTTGAGTAGAACGCTTTAACTACTAGGCCAGTTCACTAGAGAGGATATTCAATGTTAAATTAAAATATTATGAATCGCATGTGAATGTTTTTTTTTTAATTCCTTGGTTAAGACATGCACAAGTATTCTATTTTTGTTACATATTTTCATTCATTCCGAAAAACACAAATTATAAGCTTTTTAATCATTAACTGTCTCATGAAATGTATTCATCACATAATCAAGATATTTTATATTACTATACTGAAGTGTCATTTCTTCACATATTAAATTCATAATAATTACGTAACATAACTTAGTTTTAATCCACAAAATACTGATTAAAAAATTACCGTTCACTACTGGCCAAGTCCAACATATTGTATAATATTCAGAAATGTTACGTATTTTGCTAGTTACGACATTCATTGTAAGGAACTAACCAAAACGATTGGGTTTATGTTTTGAAGTTCGCGTAAAGCTACACGACGGCTATATGCGCTAGCCGTCCCTAATTTGGTAGTGAAAGAGTAGAGGGAAGGCAGATAGTCATAACCACCCACTGTCAAGTCTTCGACCACTCTTTCACCAACGAATAATGGGACTGACTGTCACATATAGCGCCCATAAAGCTTAAAGGACGAGCATGTTTGGTGGAACGGGTATTTGAACTCGTGTCCGTCAGATTACGTGTCACGTGCCCTAATTACCTGGCAATGCCGGGCCTAAATCTTTTACATATTATCAAAAGGAACCCTAGCAGTAAAATAGTGGAACCATTTGCAATTTTGTTACCTTTTATACTTTCTTATGTGTGGCTCATGTTATAAGGATTTGTTGTATGAGCCTTGTAACCTACAAAATCATGAAATATGATAGAATAACTAAGTTAGAAGAAATGTGTGAAAATGACCGATGGGGACTAGATCCTCTCTATACCTCTAGACTTAAATAAACATCGGTGTGAGTTGCATTTTTCTTTTTTTAGTGCAAAGCTACACAATGTCCTACGCATGCTCTATCCACCGTTGGGAATCGAACTGTTAATTATAGTGATTTAAGCAACTTTTATAAAATTGCGTATGCGGGTTACTAGGTAAAAGAATGTATTTTGAAACTTTATAAATGTTGCACAGAATAAGAATAAAATAGATAGTCAAAGATCATGACAACTGTATTGCTCTAAAGATAATGATACAATTATAGTTATTATTAAACCTAAATAGGCGCTAGGTCTGTTGAAGAAATATGATGATGAACGAATATAAAATATCTCAGTTTTGGCTATTCGCATGTTCTTGTCCTTGGGACGCTCTGGATAGTTGAAAAGCGTCATATACACCGGATATGGAGCGACTATGCCACGTGGCTCTTAATATCTACATTCTGATGGCCTGTAGAGAACAAAATCCAGACGACTTTTGTATTGCTTTAATATGGGCGTTCGTGTTATTTTTATATAGAGTGCCAGCGCACTACCTACTACATTCTATTATTTAGTTCTTTCTTCGGACGAAAACTTGAAGAATAAATAATAGTATGAAGCGAAAAATATGTCTTCAATCCAATTATTAGTCCGGACAGTTACGATAATCATATTTCTATGTACACAGTAAGCAACAACAAACAGTAGTACGAAACTCGGAATGGTTTGGTTTGTTTAGAAATTCGCGCAAAGCTACACGAGGGCTATCTGCGCTAGTCGTCCCTAATTTAGGGGTGTAAGACTAGATGAAAGGCAGCTAGTCATAACCGTTATGAGGTTGTCGTATTGTTCTAGCTAATTATTAAATTAAAGACTCATTCCACGTTTCACGTGGCCGGGTGGTTAAAGCACTCGATTCGTAATCCGAGAGTTGTGGGTTCGAATCCCCGTCACACCAAATATGCTCGCCTTGCAGCCGTGGAGACGTTATAACGTGAAAGTCAACCTCATTTCTCTCTCTCTTTTTTCCCTATATGTATGTATGTGTCGTGAGCATTCAACTGTTCCTCTCTTAATCATTCTCTCTCTATACGTATGTATGTTTAAAAATATTGCATACAGTCAACATCCTAAACTAGAAGAACAGTAAAAAAGCTGATCAAGTGTTGTGGTTGACATCAAGCACCTGTACAACGTAAACCTTTCGTAAAATAAGACATAGTGCCCTTGAATCAAAAGACTTCGAATAATCCTACTTGTGTTCTATCTTTCAGGAGTGATGTTTTTCTTAGACAGTCCCTATGTTCATAAAATGTATTTCTATCTCCTGATAACTTGTTGCACTACCTTTACTTGAAAACGTGATCATAGGGTTTACTAAAGACCTTGTCACCACTTTAAAAGTGATAAACAAAAGTTTAGCGTCATTGCATCCATGATTTGTATTTTAAGACATTTTATTTTTGGATAAATAATTTTAGTTAGTTTATTTGTTTTTTTTTTATTTCGCGCAAAGCTACACGAGGACTATCTGCGCTAGCCGTCCCTAATTTAGCAGTGTAAGACTAGAGGAAAGACAGATAGTTATCACCACCAACCGCCAACTCTTGGGCTACTCTTTTACCAATTGACTGTTATAATGTGGGATTGACTGTCACATTATAACGCCCCCACGGCTGAAAGGGCGAGCATGTTTGGTGCGACGGGGATGTATTACGAGTCGAACGCCTTAACCTACCTGAAACGGCCGAAATAACAAAATATAAAGAACACACTGCTATATTATCCCTTTCTTCATAGCTTTCTATATCTTGAATGTAGCACAACATTAATTTTACTTGAAGCAGTTTTTGCTCAGAAGGGAAGATGTATGAATCTCTTGTGCCGCTTATTTGTATGTATGAAACGTTTTTGCATACTACTCGCACACAGATTCGTCATCACAGTTGCCATGTATTTTGTGACGTTTATACAAAAAGGACAAACATTTGAAAGCTTATATGCTGTTTTTATCATGTTTTTATATAAAGACGACAAATATTGGATCAGTGCCTCCAGAACTGTAAAATTCGCTTTCACTTTGGCAGGGCGTAATTTCCATCGTTCGTTACACCTTTATTTCTATAAGAGAACTAATAACAAAAATAAAAAAAACAACATAAACTCCAATAAAATCCATGTCTAAGTATGATTCTTAAAGTAGTGGTTCAACTGGTATACCTTATATTTCATATATTTATAATAACATATGTTAAATCTCGTCAAGAGTCGTGTTCGAATGTCATTTGATAGCGTATACTTATAAATCATTTTCCAAATCCCTCTATAGCACAGCGGTATCTCTGCAAACTTACAATGCTAAAATATGGGTTTCGAAACCAGTAGTAGGCAAAGCACAAATAAAGTTTGTGTAGATTTGTGCTTAACTTCAACTAAAATTTTCTAAACTGAAAACAGATTCATGTTTTACAATATCAAAGTTTTGTTAATAAAACCAACCACCAAAACGTCTTAAACCACATATGACCGTTTTCTTACTAAATCGTGTAACGATTCATAACTTATAAAACTGTCTATAACTGAAGCTAAAGAAAACTCGCCCGTGTGAAAAGAGTGAGTCAGTAGAGAAGGTCAGTTTATTCAGAACGAGTTACATTAATCTTTTGTGGTGTAAAATGCCCGATTATTTAGTTTGACATTTATAAGTGTTTTAAAAAACAACTAATTAACAATGGGCTAGTGCATCAGGCGAAAGAAAGACAACACGATATACTTAACACATTAATAAGTCACTAGTTCATTCAGATAAACCGGAATGTATCATACAGTTAGATGTAAGTTATTTATGAAAATTGCGCAAGAAGGGTTAAAAAATGGTAATTTTTAGTCAGTTCAAATAATAATGAAAACTATGTGCTTAGCATGCGATACCTGGGTACAAGTCAGGTAATTATCAATGTTCTTCATGTGTCGTTTTCTGTTAGACTGCACAAGTACAGTTTCGGTAGCACCAACAGATAATTTTAAATTTACTACAGCTGTTCTTTACAGTGACATTTAGTCATACAGTCAGTTATACATATATTAGTTGATTTGGTTTGTTTCAGTGATATCAAGTACAGCATCATACTGCTATTATTCTATCAGTTTATAACACACACAATTTGAGGGTCACAAATTCCCGTTACACCAAACATGCTCGTCCTTTCAGTGGGGGCGTTATAATGTTTCGATTAATCCCACTATTCGTTGGTAAAAGAGTAGCCCAAGAGTTGGCGGTTGGTGGTGATGACTATCTGTCTTCCCTCTAGTCTTGCACTGCTAAATTAGGGACGGCTAGCGCAGATAGTCCTCGTGTAGCTTTGCACGAAATTAAAAAAAAACAAATGAACTAACTAAAATTATTTATCCAAAAATAAAATGTCTTAAAATACAAATCATGGATGTAATGACGCTAAAGTTCTGCATATTTATTGAGTAATATTTCCATATGTTTATTTTTGCAAATACGGTAGAAGTTGTTGCTCCGCGCGAATTTCTGAAATAAGGAACAAGTATTTATGAAGGGTTACGTACTTCACTTTCTACCCATTGGATACCAAGTTGTTGTTGTTACTGGTATCACTACTCTGTTACCTGGTGACAAAAAACCCAATACCGTTAATCTCAACTACACACAGTTTAATGACGCACCTGCTTCAATATACTTTATTTTATTTCTGTAAGTTTTATTCCTAAGCCTAATGCTGTTTACAATTTTATATAGTAGTGACGCTGCATGCATAGCTCAACTACAGTTGAAGGTAATACGTCAAACATAGAACTTGATATGAACCTATCCTGTTCAACGCGATTCTTTACGTATTTAGACACGCGCACGTCATCGATTTAATATGGTTGATATATTTACATGTGTGCGTTTATTGATTTTGCGTAATATTAACGCATGCAATAGTATTGTGAAGTCTTTCCATGTTTTATTTTTTCCGCTAACTCACTATTTTACACTTTCAATATTTAAGTTTGGCGGAATGCTGTTAGACTGAAATGTGTTTCGCTTTATATAGTATTTGTTTTTATTATACGGTAGTTCAATTTATTACATTACCCTCTAAGAAACATAATTGCAGTTTTCTTTAATAATTTGTGTGAACTTTTATAGCAAAGCCACATCGGGCTATCTGCTGAGTCCACCGAGGGGAATCGAACCCCTGATTATAGCATTTTAAATCCGTAGACTTACCGCTGTACCCAGAATAATTTTAAAAATATAGTGATGTATAATAAACATCTTGTAAGTGCATCTACATAATGTTACTGCTGTAGATTGTTGAAGGTTCAGTAAAACAGGAAGTAATCATTTTTGGAGAAGTATAAAAAATCCTGTTCCTTTCTAAACGGCCCGACATGGCCAGGTGGGTTAAGGCATTCGACTCGTAATCCGAGGGTCGCGGGTTCGAATCCCCGTCGCACCAAACATGCTCGCCCTTTCAGCACTGGGGACGTTATAGTGTGACGGTCAATCCCACTATTCGTTGGTAAAAGAGTAATCCAAGAGTCGGCGGTAGGTGATGATGACTAGCTGCCTTCCCTCTAGTCTTACACTGCTAGATTAGGGACGGTTAGCGCAGGTAGCCCTTGAGTAGCTTTGCGCGAAATCAAAAAACAAACAAATCCTTTCTCCCCACACAGCCACCTTATCGTCTACTACATTCCACTTTCCTTACTAAACGTAGAATCTCTCTTGTCACCCGAACCTTCAACTAAAACAAACTTTCTTCCTTCAACACACGATCTTGTTTATTCTTCCATTCAAAATTGTTTCCTTTCTCACTACATCGTCCCTCATTATTCAACTCTTTCACTACAAAATTTCTTTATCTCTAAACATACAATCCTCATCATCACTGGACTATTCCACAAAACCACATACATCTTATACGTCTACTAAAAAGGAAAAATTCCTTCACCAATATACAACCTACGTTTTATCTTTCTTTTACTAATACATTCTGAGTTAGCTATCGTGTACTTTAGTTTAACGGTAAGATTACTCACTCGAACATACACAATTCTATAAAAAATCAGAACAATATATTTGAGATTTTTGGAAATGTTCTGTGAAAAAAAAAAAAGCATATATGATTACTAACAATGTCACATGTTTTACGGGAATTATATATATGAAGACATTTCAATGTTATTGTTTTTACCAATACAATCAGCAGCAGAAGACGCTGAGTTACAGATCATTTATTACCCTCCCACCAGGTGGCTCAACGGTAAGGCTTATTACGTTGAAATTAAGTTAGATCTTTGCGCTGACACAGCGGATGTAGCTCTTTGTATTTACAACCTTACGTTCGAAAACAAACGATTTAACAGATTCTCCTTTAAATTTATCATTGTCGTTTTTCACATAATGAGTCACAAACCTTTTAAAGTATAACTGAAGCTAATAATTCGTTCATCTCTCGAACATTAAGCAAATGTTGTTGTTTTTCAGGTAATGCTGAAATGTACGTAAGTTGAAAATTTGAAAGTGTATTCTACTAACTTTTTCAAAAACAAAACTGTATACAGGGCTTCTACAAAATTATCCAAACTTCAGTACAAACAAACAGACGACATTTATATGCAAAAACGGCTCGTTTGGGTTGAGAAAATATTTTACATATGTAAAAATATATGTAAAACGAGCCGTTTTTGCATATAAATTTCTCAACAAGTGGGTTTCTCGACATCACTGAAACAGACGACATATTTAGTTATAAGCAATTTGTAAAAATATATGTAAAATATTTTCTCAACCCAAACGAGCCGTTTTTGCATATAAATTTCTCAACAAGTGGGTTTCTCGACATCACTGAAACAGACGACATATTTAGTTATAAGCAATTTGCCATCTTGCACTAATTACACTTTGTTTGCGAAATATGAAAAATCTGTGGTTGAACGAGACCGTTACCATTGCATTTAGAATACAATATGAGAGAACTAAGGCCGAATGTGATCACAATTGTTGCGTGAAGAAAACAATGTGACAGAAATGAGGTCGAAAGCGACCACAATTGCTGCGTGAGGAAAACAATGTGTAAGATCTGACGCTAAACGTGACCACAACTGGTAAATAAATATTAAAAGCTAATGTGGATTCCTAATTATTTTACAGACGTCCAAAAAAGTACCATTACATGTAAGTTTTCAAAATCAGTTTTACTTAACAAATAAAATATTGGTTAAAAGGACGCTTTGCTTCAAGGGCTATAGTTACAAAGTTGGATAAGCGATTGAAAACAATCCTTTTTGGCTGAAAAATATAAATTAATCACTACTACCAAAATATCACGATTTTAATTATTGGAATTCACTTATCAGAATGACAGTGTTACAAAGATTTTTATTACATTGTGCTCTCAGAAAAGAAAAACAAAGACAAACTTCAAACAGTACTTGTGTATTTATGCCTAGGATTTAACATATTTTTAATATGTCACTAATATGATGTATCATGAACTGTTTTTACACATGAGTTAATTTGGGGGCAGAACGGTGTGGAATGGCGTTGCAGCTCTTGAGTTATTTACGTTCCTGATTTTCTTACTGGAACATACAAGGTAGCGTCTCTTAACTGTTTAATATTTTAACCTCAGAGAATGCATGTTCTCTGTTGTAGTGAGCTTTGATCGATGTTGCTACTAAGAAGTGGACCAGAAAAGGGAGTTCCATCTCTTTCAAAATCCTGATTAAACCACAGTGTGTATGTTACAGTTTAACAAATTTTTAAAACTTCGCTTATATGACGTACCACAATTTGTATGTTTCAAAAGTTGGTAAGGTCCAAACACATAGCGTTATCCAAGTGGATAAAGCACTCGACTCGTAATCTGAGGGTCGCGGGTTCGAATCCTCGTCACACCAAACATGTTCGTCCTTTCAGCTGTGAGGGCGTTATAATGTTACGACCAATCCCACTATTCGTTGGTAAAAAGATTAGCCCAAGAGTTGGCGGTGCGAGCTGATGACTAGCTTCCTTCTCTCTAGTCTTATACTTCAAAATTGGGGACGGCTAGCGCAGACATCCCTCATGTAGCTTTGCGCGAAATAACAAATCAAATATATATATATAGAGAGAGTTTTATATCATTCAGACTTAATCAACATTAGATCTTCACATTACATAACACTACATCTTCAGCTAACTTTTAATTCAAACGAGAGGGCAGACAAAACAAGTATCAATTATCTCTTCACTCTAGTAAACAGACAAACTTTGTTACACCTTACGTTTCGCGAATAAAAACTGAAACATTATCACAGTTACAAGGAAATATATAACCACTCAGAAAACATTGATCTATTATAATTTGAAAGTACGCAACAAGTTCATAAAAATATCTCTGTTGTAGTAAATATTTTACGAGCTTCTTAAATCTATTTTTTTAATAAATTTATACGAATAATAAAAATGTATGTTATGTACTCCAAGCAGTGTGTGACAAACACAAAAGTGTTGTGATCCTAATTTATACGATTCAGATTTCTTTATAACCCTAACATTCACGCTTTCTTAAATATAGTGTATAACTGTGAAAACAGGTGACAGGATACTTTACACACAGAAGTGAAGCTTTTAACTCTACAGAAGCTGTTTTAACACACATCGCTGGTAGTTAATACTTTACCGACTACAAATTAATACGAATAATGTAAATAAAAAGTTTTACTGCAAAACATTTACCAAAAGTTTTTTGTGAAAATAAAAGTTGTTCTGATCGTTAATGGCCGTTTTTACACGAACACACATTACACAGGGAAAAACAAATAGGATCGTAAGATTATTAAAGGTGTAACAGACGTGTATTCATAAACTGAATAAGAAAGTTAAAAACATTAACACGCTCTGAATGGGTCACTATAAAATTTTGATTTTCTTCGAGTGTTAATTAACGGTATCAACTCTTAGAATCTGGAAAATTACAAGACAAATCCTTGATTAAGTCATATCACAGGATATCACTGCGAGTAAATATACGAACAACACACAAAACCATTACTGAGTACGATAAGATATGATTAGGAACTCATATCTATCGAAACCTTTCTCACAAAAACATCAATAAAGCTGTTTTTCTCTTATTATATATACATATGGCTTACCTTGCCAGCTGAGGATAGGTAAAATAGTGCCATTCAAGGCCTTTTCGTATTCACATGCCGGTTTTCAGGCCGAATTCCTAAACCAGTTAGTAAACCAATGAAATTAACTTTTAATGTTCTGCGTTTGTTCTACAAAAGACACGCAGAAATTCATTACTTTCGTGATTTCATCACTTCTGCTGTTATTCATAACAACAGCGAAGAAAGAAAGATCACTACTGCCTTGTGACAACAGCAGCGAGTCAGCGCGCGTGGTGAGGTGCTGCACGAGCTAGGCACGCACCCAGAGACGAATGCCAGAATTTGAAGGACTATTCCATCCACGTGGTGGGGAACGATGAGTATGGATGAGTGAAATAACGTTTCCAAAACACATCTCGAGGGAGGTGATAATTTATTAACCCTTGAGTAACGTTTTACGTAAACAAGATCAGTGAAATAAAGAAATATCGTGTAACACTTGTGGATTTATAAGAAAAAATAATCTAAAAATGAAATAACTAGAAGCAATCTTCATAAATGAATGACGATCTAGAGCTGTTTTTAACAGAGGGGTATATAAATGTTCTACAAAACACGTAAGATTTCAGATATTATAACAAAATTATTCTTATTTTAACTTTTGTCTCAAAATTTAAAGTTCTAAAAATATAATCTACTTTAGAAAGCATTGTCTTAGTCCACGAAGGAAGTAACGATTTTAGTTTGCTTTGAATTTTGCGCAAAGCTATTCGAGGGGTATCTGCGCTAGTCGTCTCTAATTTAGCAGTTTAAAACTAGAGGGAAGGTAGCTTGTCATCACCACCCACCGCCAACTCTTGTGTTACTCTTTTACCAACAAATAGTGGTATTGACCGTCACATTATAACTCCCGCACGGTTGAGAGGGCGAGCATATTTGGTGTGACGGGGATTCGAACCCGCGACCCCAGATTAAGAGTCAAACGCCTTATCCCACCTGGCCATGCCGAGCCGGAAGTAACGAATTAGTAAACTTCCTGGATACTGAATTAATATGTTTTGTTTATTTTGACATACATAGGCATTTCTTGTAGTTATAAGTACGTATGTTGGTATTAAAGCGCAAGGCTACACAACGAACCGTGTATGCCATATCCATTATAAGTATTGAACCCTAGATGTTAGCGCTATAAGACTTCGCACTTACAGCTAAATCCCTTAGAGTGGACTGTACAAGTATATCAGCGGAAGCCTTATTCATATCTTAGGTTGAAGGTCATTTTGAATAATAAAAAAGTTTTCTTAACTTTTTACAGGATTCAATATATGTTACAACACAAAATTATAGAAAGGTGGAATTTTGACATTTGTGATACAAACAGTCAATCACTCTCATTAGGTGCATGCATAAAATTAAAGCTAAAGTCATTTGGTTTGTTTGGAATTTCGCACAAATCTGCGCTAGCTGTCCCTAAGCTAATAGTAACAGACTAGCAGAGCAGCTAGTTATCAACACCCATGGCCAACGACTGGATAACGCTTTTATCAATGTATAGTGAGATTGATCGTCACATATAGCACTCCCACGGCTGAAGGGGCAAACATATTTGATGGGATGGGAAGTCTTAACATGCACCCTAACCACCACAATCAGAGCTGAGTAAATCATTAAGTAATGAACTCGAATTACTCAGCAGTATCTAATGAAGATCACAAGGCCAAGAAACCCATTACTTAAGCCTTTCCTGAAAGATTACAAGCACATTTATAACATTTCGACACATATAATGATTCATATGATTAATGTTGTGACGGATTTACTAGTATATGTTTATTTTAATACTGATGCTTGTTTCAGTTAAAATATAAATTTTAAAAAATGCGTGTAACTTACATTTTTTTATTTTAAATGTTTATTGCGTAGTTCCCGCTTATTCACTAATATTGTAGAAATTATCAACAATGTAGTATGTGTGTATGTAAATCCTAGTAATCTCCATTATTTTTGGGCCTTAGCTGAAATTTCTAGAAATTCTACTCCCAAGCTTATAATAGGTAACCAACACAACTCGAAGAATCAGAATACATTGTTGGTTTGCTACAGTCGATATACTATAAATCTGGGAAGATGTAACTGTTATTAACGCTTATTAATCGGGAAATTACAGACATTTGACCAGAAACGTTTATAGATTCCAAACTCTACAAACTGTTTAACTTCAACGGACTGACATCGGACGTTACTATTTTACGAAGTCATTATATAACTCCTGCGATGAAAATAGTTAGCTCTCCCTTAAGTGAATTGTACCGATATCAACTCATAATTAATTCGCAAGTAGTGAAACCTCGATAAGATATTAAGGAAGTTCCAGATCGGATCGAAGACTCAAAATTGTTTGTCAGTTTGTAAAACTTTTATATTGTTATGTATTATGATTTATTCCGGAAGAGTTTTCAATTTATTATGTTACGTATTACGATTTCAAATAACCGGAAATTTGTTTGTTTGTTTAGAATTAAACACAAAGCCACACAATGAACTATTTGTGGACTCACACCCGCTAAAAACTGGGTCTCCATACTCAATATGTATTAAATTTATAATATGTGCAAACAGGATTCATACACACATTTTTCTTTCTTGAAACAAATATATATAAATAATAATATTATTAAATAATAAAACACATTTAACAGTATAAATTATACGCATTTCTAAAGATATATTCAACTAGAACAAACATTGATATAACAACAAATACATGAAAATAAATCCGTTACAGTATATAAATCATTATTTGTAATAACCGTTATTATAAATTGTATTATTGTTTTTGTAAAGTAAAATTTATTTGTATTACGATAGAAAACTATGAATATCAATCTTGTTCAGAAACATATTCATTTAATTAACTTCTAAATTGAAATCTAACTTAATTTTAGGTTACTTAAAATCGTAATACGTAACAAAAAAAATTAGAGGCTCGTCCGAGATAAATTATAATACGTAACAATGTTATAAAAAAAACACCTGATTTGCTTTCAATTTAGGTAAATATTATAAATCTGAATAGATAATTTGTCAGATATTTAACCTCACTGTAAAACATAGTTACGTGTACTTTTCTTAGGAAATACATTTACTGTGGATAGATATACTGTGTTGACAGTCTCGTAGTTATCGTCTGTCAAATACTTAGATGCTTCAGAAAAATCAAACAAACGACATGATTTTTTGTTTCGGTGCCGTGTTTTTCCATTTAATCAGTTCTGGTCCTCCACAAAATTCTCAAAGGTTATAGCAACTATATGCAAGTATTCGCGTACAAGAGGTTACGTATACGTATATACACGTACACGTATGTTTTAAAATGTGAAGAAGTATATGCTTTGGGTGACTCATGGCACAGTCAGTATCTATGGCTAATATGTAATTGTTTAAACAACGTCAATGCCTGTTTTAGTTTTCTTCACGGAATTTCTGCTCATGGAACGGCTCTAAGTTGTTTTTATCAAGTACGAACTTTTAGCTCTTAGCTCAGTCATCTACTGACCGATTTCAGATCTAATTAAAGGTTTAGACTCAGGAGTGATATATTTGACCATGCCCTAGATCTCATAGCTTAATTTACTCTAATCCTGCCTTTAAAAAAATCAATTTGAGTGTAGACTTGTAGAGTTTGGTTTGTTTTGAATTTCGTACAAAACTGCGCTAGCCGTCTCTAATTTAGCAGTGAAAGAAGGAAAGGCGGCTTGTCATCACTATCCACCGCCAACTGTTGAATTACTTTTTACCAACGAATAATGGGATTGACTCTAACATTATAACGCCCTAATGATTGAAACGACGAGTATGTTTGGTGGGACGGAGATTCGAACCTGTGACCCTCAGCTTGCATGTCGCGTCCTAACTACCTGACAATGCTGGACCAGGCTTGAACAGATTTTGAATAGTAATATAATCGAATCTGGTACTCGCACGTCATAGACACATTGCTAATTAATAGGAAAAAGAGTCTCATGGATTAATTTGTTCTAACCATGTCTGAAAGAATTTCAAGTGCCGTGGCTACTGAGGATTCCCTCTTGTTTTGTAGTATTCACTAAACAAACGACAACTCGCTATATTTCATTTATAATAAACTATGTATTGTGTATCACTTCCACATACGTAACTTAGCCCCCAAAATATATAAGTATTTTTTTTGTTTTGCAAAGTAAAAAAACAACAAAAACAAGTAAGAAACCTTGTCCTAAAAGCAAGATTTTCAATAAATGATAATTCACTTTTGAACAAAGCAAGCTATCTACACGAATCACAACCAGATATTACTCAGCGATGAATATAACTAATTTAATATTCTATTCTTAGTTATATCGATCTAAGTAAGCAGATACACTAGTATCAGGTCATCCCTTAAGTAATGTCTGATTTTAGGCTCAGAAAAAGAGAAAGGACTTCAAACGCTTTTAATGTTATTTAATCAATAATGTATGTTTCATTATTATTAATTACTTCCTGCCAAAGATTCACAAGCTTCAGAATGCCACTTATATAAAATTATTAGGGTTTGGAGGAAAAAAATATAGAGTGTAGTTTTGACATCTTCATGTGTTCCAAGCTCTTTTCCATCAAGATAGTTCTGCAAACTTCGGAATAGATGATAATCATATGGGGCAAGGTCTGAGGAATAAGGAGGACATGGAATTTTTTCCTCTCTAGCTCTTCAATCTTTGCATTTGTGATCCTTGCTGTATGGGGCCGTGCATTATCCTCGTATAACACAACACCTTTACGATTGATCAAAGCAGGCCTCTTTTCTTTCAGTGCAACATTCAGGTGTTCTAACTGTTGACAACAGAAGTCTGATGTAATCATTACATTGAGTGGCAGCAACTCAAAGTGGATCACACCAAATGCTTAACAAGGCTTTCCTAGGGTGGAGGTCCATTTTGGGCTGTGTTTTAGCCAGTTTACTTGCACTGAGCCATTATCTGCGGCGTTTAATATTTTTATAAAATATCCATTTTTCCTATCCAGTCACTAACCTGTCCAAAAGATGAGTTACGTTCACGAGAGTGCAGAGAAGTGCAAAAGTCTACTCTTGCTCTAAGGTTGGAACAGATTGGAAAGGTGTCAAAACTTGGAAAATGAGTCCACCATGATTTGACACCTTTCCAAGTTGTTGCATATGATGGTGAACTGTTGAATTGGTTGAATTAAGCTTCTCTGCTAGTTCTTCAACTGTTACAGCCCAATCTTCATCAAATACAGCCAGCAGCAAGCCATTATTAAACTCAACAGGGCAATCTGAAGGTGGCGCATCACTTAATCTGTAGTCACCTGATCTAAACGTCTGAGACCACGTTCAACATTTTCTTTCATTGAGAGACTCCGTGCCATAAACACCTTGAATGTTTTGTGTAGTTTCTGCTGCACTATTGCCTTTTTTAAACTCATAAAACATTATATGCCTAATGTGCTCCTCAGACACATCCACCTTCATAAGGGTCTATTTGATTAATGATCTGAAAAAGTGGAGTTGGATTAGTTTCTTTTATTTGTCTGAACATTTTGATACACGTCGTACTACATATTTTAATCATTAAAGCTTTCTACAAAGATAGAAATGATGATACACTTTCTGTATTAAATTTTCGGACATTACTTATGGGATGATCTGATAAAATATCGTCACTTTTAGCGACATTGTCTGTCGTAATCCCAATAATATCTCACAACATTTGGCCAACTTAAGAGATTTAGGTTAATCCTAAATTCATATACTAAGCTATTAATGTTGTCGTGTTATTTTCGCGCAAAGCTACACGAGGACTATCTGCGCCAGTTGTCCCTAATTTAGCAGTGTAAAATTCGAACCCCAGACCCTCGAATTACGAGTCAATCGCCCGAACCACATGGCCAAAGCTAATAATGCAAACTAACCTTCATATTAAATATATACATATATAAAAGGTATGCACATTAAATATTATTTTACCTTTGTTTGTTTGTAGTTAAACAAAATTCTACACTATTCCCAGTTTCTAGCATTGTAAATCTAGAGACATATCGCTGTACCTCTGAGCAGCACATTATTACTAACACTATTAATAAAACTATCATTGGAAAAAAGATAATAAACTGATACTGAATACAGAAAATTATCAATTTACTTTTAATATAGACTTTTATTCTTGTAACATCGAGTGTAATTTCTTGGTTAGTTTTATTCAAGTATTTGCAGATGTAAGCCCCGCTTATGCTATAACAGGTAAGAGCAAAACACATTAAATGTTAAACATATTCTCATATGACCACGAGTTAATATTTGTAAAAATAAATTTCTGTGTAGGAGGATGCATTTTAGTGCATGAAAATATTAACTAGTCCATCATACGTGCTATCCCTTGGTCCTTTGAACCACGCGATAAGCACGTTAAAAGAAATTTTAAACACATTTTTTTCATATTTCTATAATTGAGAAAAACAGTGTGTCTCCAGAACAACTGTTGGCCGTCTTATGTACGCATGAATTTAAATCCAATATTTGATGAAGTCAGACTGTGATTTTCTGTTTAAAATTATTCAGTATGGAAAAAAAAGAATAAGGACAATCACAAAATTTTAGTTTTTTTATAACTCTTGTAAACTTTTTCCTTCTCTGTTTATGTCGGCCCGGCATGGTCAGGTGGGTTAAGGCGTTTGACAGGTAATCCGAGGGTCGCGGGTTCGAATCACCATCGCACCAAACATGCTCGCCCTTTCAGCCGTAGGTGTGTTGTAATGTGACGGTCAATCCCACTATTCGTTGGTAAAAGAGTAGCCCAAGAGTTGGCGGTGGGTGGTGATGACTAGCTGCCTTCTCTCTAGTCTTACACTGCTAAATTAGGGATGGCTAGCGCAGATCCTCGAGTAGCTTTGCGCGAAATTCAAAACAAACAAACAATTCGGGTCTGAGACTAAATATTTTATCGACGGCCCAGACCCACGATGCGCAAGTTACTTTTATGTTAATACACAGATATACTTCACTTGATGGGAATACTAGCTAGCTCTATTCTCCACACGTGAGTTTTTTCTGCTGAAGTTATGCGATAGCTTTGTAAAAATTCTAACGTCGGAAGTTAATTACCTGAGTGTTTTTTTCTGTTAAAGTTATGCGATGGCTTCGTAAAAAAATACTGACATCGGAAGTTAATTTCCTGAAGTTGAATGATTTGTAATGTTCGAAACGTTCCTGGTCAAATATCTGTAATTTTCCGATTAATAAGCGTTTGTCACAATTATAACTTACGAGTATTATAGCATACTGACTGTAGCGACCAAACATTTTTTTAAAGCTGTCCGCTTCTTGCAATAGCGGGCCCGGCATGGCCAGGTGGGTTGAGGCGTTCGATTCGTAATCTGAGGGTCGCGGGTTCGAATTCCCGTCGCACCAAACAAGCTCACCCTTTCAGCCTTGGGGCGTTATAATGTGACGGTCAATCCCACTATTCGTTGGTAAAAGATTAGCCCAAGAGTTGGCAGTGGGTGGTGATGACTAGTCTTACACTGCTAAATTAGGGACAGCTAGCGCAGATGGCCTTCGTGTAGCTTTGCTCGAAATTCTAAAGAAAACACACTGTTTATGTTTTGATAATAAATTTCTAGCAAGAGACAATTATACATCTATAAAATGTAAATCTAATATCTGTATCCAAATTTAAACATTAGCTATGACGTACGTAACGGAAAGAATATCGTTTTAATTGAAAAATGACCATTAATAACGAAATATAAACATGCCCGATGAATTTTACAACGGAAGCCCAAGTTATATCAGATCGTAGCAAATGTCGATAGGGACGTTGTTAAAGAGGCTTCTCATCACCGAGACGTTTGAATCAGGAATTTTGATACTGTTTGAAATGAGAAGTTTAGCCAAGTAATTTATTTATTAGTCGTCTTTGGTCCTCGTGGTGTCTAGAACTCATCAATCTTTCGAACTTTCCTTAATTTTATATGTTGTTAAACTGATTAAGAAGATTTATATCTGTTTATAATCCAAGCATTAAAACTCTGAAAAACATGTTCCTTGCTTTACTCATTGATTATAGAAGTTAAACAAAGAAGAAAGAACAATAGGTTTATTGCAACTTTTTTTATTATTTAATACAAATAACCAAGGAAAGAAAACCAGCTAGAACTTCGTCAGCTTACAGAGAAACAAATTAATAATCCAGATAAATGGTGTGCGTCAAAATAATATGCACCCTGTTGTAATGAGTCTGAATAGATGTTTTGTTGTTGTTTATTAAATACGCGCAAAGCTACACGAGGGCTATTTGTTCCTAATTTAGCAGTGTAAGACTAGATGGAAGGCAGCTAGTCATCACCACTCACCGCCAACTCTTAGGCTACTCTTTTTCTAACGAATAGTGGGATTGACTGCTCATGGTAACGCCCCCACGGCTGAAAGGGTGAGCATGTTTGGTGCGACTGGGATTCGAACCCGCGACTCTCAGATGACGAGTCGAACGCCTTAACCCACCTGGCCATGCCTCTGAATGGATAACTTGCTTTATTCTGCTTAACTGGAATTAGTTTTTTCTGTAGTATTTTAACACAAATATGACCTGAAGCGACTCGCGAGTCACGATTTATGTAATCACTATATATGTACAAGTTCATTGACCAATAATATGTACAATTTCAGATCACATGACTAATCGTCAGATGGGTCATTCCATGCCAACTCACCAAAAAAAAAGAACTTTTCCCAGTTCATGTCAAAGAATTTTCTTGAAAAAATTCAAACAAAAACTTCATTTTGATTTATTCAGCCATGCAAAATTCTAAAGCTGTGCTGCATGGCTGAATAAATCAAAATGAAGCTTTAGTTTAAATCTTTTGAAGGAAATCTGTGACATGAACTGGGAAGCCTAAGGTGAGTTGACATGGAATGACCCAGATGCTCAGAGAAATTACATGAGATGACTAGCATGTTTTATAACACTGTTTTGTTTTTGCCTTTTCATTATGGTTATAATACTTTGTTTTTAGATGTGTGAAAGTGAAATGATTTTGTTTGTTTGTTTTTGAATTTCACACAAAGCTACTCGAAGGCTATCTGTGCTAGCCGTCCCTAATTTAGCAGTGTAAGACTAGAGGGAAGGCAGCTAGTCATCACCACCCACCGCCAACTCTTGGGCTACTCTTTTACCAACGAATAGTGGGATTGACCGTCACATTATAATGCCCCCACGGCTGAAAGGGCCAGCATGTTTGGCGCGACGGGGATGCGTGAAATAAAGACGAATAAATCGTTTATAAGGAAAAATCGTGAAAACCTATCATATAAATACAAACAAATTCAAAACTGAAAGAGGGTAAAAACAAAATATCATCCTTCAAATCTTATTTTAAAATTTAACTGGAACAAAATGTGTAATAGAATCCGTTGTACACACACACAACATGAGACTTGACAACAGATACTGAACGACAACTTGTTTACATACTTACCTTCATCTAATAACGTAAATATAGACTTCTACAAAGACTAGAAATAAAGTACATATATTGACAAAGGAGTAAATTAAATATAGAATAATATGAATTATCATAATAAGGTTACCACAGTAGAGATAAAGTAACATAATTTTGCATCGATAGCACCATGCATAACCTATCAGTTTGAACGAGCTGCATGTACACTTCTGAGTTACCATCTTTACTTTCTGTTTAAAACTCACAACGTTCCTACAGAGTGGAACTATTTAAAAAGCTTCCAAACTATATTGCAACAGAATAATAAACACTGTGTCTTATAATTAAGAGCTATAATTTCCCTTCTGGCATGAAAATAAAACAATTATCACTCAATAATAACAGTCACGGGGAAAAGAGGATAATTAATGCTGCTTTGAGATAAACACTGTACAGTTCTGAAATAACAGCAAAATGTGTTGTTCTGTTTACTAAGTTAAAAATATGGCTTGCCTCGGGAAAAGAAACAGCAGAAAACGAGTTGGTTTCAATCACCCTAGCAAAGTCGGTTTTTTCACGTGATTCTGTCAGTTATTGCTTGTCGTGGTGATGTTTCATTTATGTTCTTATTGGGATGATCGAATGAACTACGTCTATTTCACATTCATTTTGATCCATTTTTTCGGGACATTGGGTACTTATTTTAATTATACTAAAATTAATCATTTTTTCTAAGCTGACGAATCATGGTTATAATTAATTCTATTTGTCGGAAATACATCAATACTAGTCTCATTATTATTTTAATACTAACTTCAGTCATTTGGGTTTTTTCAACAAAAGAGAAGAAGAGCGTAGAATAATAAATGTCTTATAAAATTCCCGACCAAAATGGTATTTGTTGTGTTATCAGTCGCCTTTTTAACTCTATTGACCGAAACACTCGTTGGTATAGGATACGGCGGTTTGTTTGTTTTTTGTTTTTGAATTTCGCGCAAAGCTACTCGAGGGCTATCTGCGCTAGCCGTCCCTAATTTAGCAGTGTAAGAGTAGAGAAAAGGCAGCTAGTTATCACCGCCTACCGTCAACTCTTGGGCTACTTTTTTTACCAACGAATCATGGGATTGACCGTCACATTATAACGCCCCCACGGCTGGGAGGGCGAACATGTTTGATGCGACCGGGATTCTAAGAGCCTGAATAAAATCCCTAGTGTTAAAATTAATAATATTTATATTACTTACAAACTTTCCCATAAATTAACTATCTCACTGTATATCGAAAGCCAGCTTTTATCTAATAATAGATCATGTTCTGTTTATACAGTCAAACAATAATGAAGAATAGATATACGAATGCGATTCCTTCGACTTAAATAAAAGCTGACAATACTACAAAAATGTACAGCAAAAGGAATAGCGCTTTAAACTAGGTAAAAGTTTTAAAAATCAAAACAATTAAAAAATATACCAGAAGTAGTTAAGCCTAACAGCTTTACGACTCTTAATTCCAAGTATTCCTTTAAGTTATCCATGTAAGAGTTCTATGCTATTGATGCTCTTCCTTTCTTCATGACGTACTTAAAGTTTCGCATTCAAGACTAAAAATAACATTTTTCTCTACTGACTTTAAAAACAAAGAAATTTTTAAATGCATCACTTTTAGTACAGCGATGTTTAAATAAATAAAGTTAAATATACTGTAATTTACGACATTCGACCTCTTCAGCTGATTAATATTTATTTTTGCCGTGTCCAGATAATACATTTTAGTTTGAAATCTCTTCTGTTTATAAAACGTTTACCAAAACAACAACTTATTCCGATACTTGGTCCAGTATAAAAACAATTTATCATTCCGACATACTTGCTTTTTCAGCGTTTACTTCGTGAGTGAATATGAATTTTTCACTCTAGATAGTGGGATTTGAAACTAGTGGTTAATAAACTTTATTTTTTTTCAGAATTATGCTTTAAGCTTCATAAGAATAATTTTTGCGTAGGTTGTTTGTGCTTGTTTTGAATTAAGCACAAAGCTATACACGGCTATCTGTGCTCTGCCAACTACGGGTATCGAAACCCTGTTTTTAGCGTTGTAAGTCCGCAGACATACCGCTGAGCCACTGGGGGGCTTTTGCGTAGGTATTACGTCTATTACGTAATATGCAAATTTCGTCTGAGGGTCATGTAATATAAAAGCCTAAAGGTTGCATAATTATTATGTGATATGAAAATTACGCCAACACTTAAGTAAGTATTACATGATATGATAGTTAAGCCGACAACTGAGGGTTACATAACAGAAAGCGATGACGTTCATCTGAGAACGCGTTGCTAGGGTCATAGTTTCATTCGCTTATCAATATAAGAAATTTGCTTTATTATGACTGTAACGTAATTAAGAACTGTTACTACAATGACATTTATTAATTTTCGTAAGTCTTATAACAATACAGTTCATGTTTAAGACGTAAAAACTAAACTTCTGATATTATTATATGTAGTAAGAATAATACTAACTTAATTATAACAAGCATGGTCTTTGACCAGTGGTCTCCGGTGGTAAATCCAATCACGATAGTCAATGTTTAGCATGTTTTTTACATTACTTTTGAATAATGATCTTTACAAACTGATTTCATGTAAAAGAATAGACGTCTTTTTCCTGTAGACCATACTTTCGTCGTGAGGTATAAGAAGTTAACAGTATAACACTGATGAAACTTAGTTCAATGAATGGCAACAGTCTGTTTTAGAAACACAAGTTTAAAGAATGACCTCTTGAACGTCTTTTGTCTTAAGGTCCTGAAAACAAAAAAATGCTCCAAACGTCATCCTCTCCAGTTGTGTTTCTACAACAGACAGTTGTAGTTTTCGCAACTAAATTTTATCACGAATACGCTGCCTAAACAATCTATCAAATAATAACCACTGTATCGCGCGTGTGTTTTTTTTCTTACAGCAAAGCCACATCGGGCTATCTGCTGTGGCAACCGAGGGGAATCGAACCCATGATTTAGCATTGTAAATCTTTAGACTTGCACTGCAATGAAACGTCTGCTATGGTGATAGCGTAAAATATTCTTCTAATGATAGAGTGATCCAACATTATAACATTTATCTTATTTTCTGATATATTCCTAACATCTCTACATGAAGAATCTATATTTTTCAGTTACAATCAGTGTTTTGTTGTTACATATTATGATGAAATGTATTAGTTCTTTTATCATTATGTTTAAACATTGCATGGCAACAGAACAGATTGATTTTCAAACTGAGGCCACTGACAACTACACATCTAACAAACAAATGTTAGTGAGAGAATCCGAGAAAATGTATACAATATACGTACATTGGCTGAAATGCACTAGAGTTATAAGAAAATTCATTTGCTCATTGTATTCCAGTATTTTATGATTAATATGCAATAAAACTGAAATATTTTGTGAAGAACATTTAAAGATTTGTTCTGAAAAGCATCAAAAGTAGAATTTATGTAGATTGCGATAAACCGTAGATAAAGTCGTCTTTTCTTAACTTGATGTTTTATTAATAGATGTTTCAGCATGTGTAATACTTGAAAAGTCTGTGTTTCTACTTACATACATGACTATGGTTAAACACGTCAGTTTTAAGCAGTTGGCGACGGGTCCAATGTCCAAAATTCCAGCACAACGAGAATATTCAAATTAATTTTGTACTTCGAATGCATGATATATCTTGCAGAGATTGACAAATGAGAAAACAATGAGTTTTACATAATAAATATAAATAGATACTTGTATTAGTCATTCAAACATATTTATTAGAAACTGGTACTCATGAAGTGTAATTTATCATAAAATAATAAGTGAGATGTTTTGTAAACAGTATATTAGTTTACCTTCAGTTTAATTAACAAATGTTTCACCATGTGTTATCATACTTAAGTCTGTGATTTTACTTACATATATTATTGATAAAATAGTGAAAATTAGTTTTATATAAGAAAATCATAGAACAATGATTTGGAACTGGGGATTAATATTAATATAGTATAAATAAAAGTGCCTCAGTAACACAATCCAAGTAATTACATCATCCACCTTTGTAAAACACGTGATACCATAACACAGAAAATATCTGCTTTGAAGATTCAGTAGAGTACTTTTTCCGAGTCTAGGAACTAACATCTTGTATGTTTAGTTTTCATTGAATCATCTGTTGATTTTTTTACGTGGTGATGTTTTTAAAATGATGTATTAAAACGTCTCGTGAAAAATTCAGGATGTGTATTCACATATTGTTACACAAATGAAAAATAAAGTTTCCAACTGAAGTAGCAATATGAACATAATGTTCAAAAGTTGTATGAAAGCCAATCGTGTGATTTATAAACTACAATGTTTTTAGTATGTTAGTGTATCCTAAAGTTTTATCAGTAAGTGTTTCAGTATACTTATCAAGTTTGTAATTTTGCATTATTCTTGCAATGATATACAATAAATATGTTGAATTTATAAAACGTGACAGAATATGAACTTGATTTGTAAATAAACATCCTTTCAAGATTACGATTTTTAACTTTTTTCGAGTACAAACATCTTTTTTTGTAAAAAATGTATTTGTTGATTTGGTGAATTAATACGCTTGAATGTTATAATGTAACAGAATGTATTATTTGTTAAACCATATTTGATATGTACATTTGAATAATTATAAAGCGACAAGACGTTAGTTTTGTTTACATCTTTACAAACAAGAAATAACATATTTTACCGAAAAGATATATGTTAGAGTGCTACATCTCATTCTTAAAATTCGTAGAATAACTGGTTGTTTGGTCACGTAACAATCTCTCCTGACCTTCTTATTTCCTAAGTTTTTTGTTGTTTTTTTATAATTTCGCACAAATCCACACGAGGGCTATCTACGCTATCCGTCTTTAATTTAGCAGTGTACGACTAGAGGGATTTGGTTTGTTTTGAATTTCCCGCAAAGTTACTCGACGGCTATCTGCGCTAGCCGTCCCTAATTTAGCGGTGTAAGACTAGAGGGAAGGCAGCTAGTCACCCCCCCCGCTAACTCTTGGACCACTATGTTACCCATGAATAGCGGAATTGACCGTCACATTATAACGCCCCCACGGCTGAAAGGGCAAACATATTTGGTGTGACGGGGATTCGAACCTGTGACCCTTAGATTACAAGTCGAGTGCCTTAACTACCTGGTCATGCCAGGCCGACTAGAGGGAAGACAGCTAGTCATCACTACCCACTGTCAACTCTTGGACTACTCTGTTACCAACGAATAGTGGGATTGACCGTCCCTCTATAATGCCTCCACGGCTGAAAAAGCGAGCATGTTTGGTTTGAGGGGGATTCGAACCCGCGACACTGAGATTACGAGTCGAACGCCTTAATCCACCTGTTGTTGTTTTTTGTTGGTTTTTCTTATTTCGCGCAAAGCTATACGAGGGCTATTTGCGCTAGCCTTCCCTTTATTATTACAATGCTAAATTAGGGACGGCTAGCGCAGATAACAAATTCGTATAGCTTTGCGCGAAATAAGAAAAACCAACAGAAAACAACAACAAAGATTTATGAATTTTAATAGTGTAGCTTATTTTGTACTCCAAGTAGTTAGTGTTGCAATTTTAAACAGTTTCTAAAATAGTCAAATGATTGGTTAAACAGTAAGTCATTCAGTTATCATACTTTATTATAGCATATTTTGATTTTCTACTGAGTTTAACCATTTGTTAAAATTAGACTTACGAAGGAAACGAGAACTATATTCACAGATGGTTCATATAATATGTTTTAAACCGAGCATTATAACAAGTGAAACATGCATTATATATATTTATATAAATGCACTGAAATAGTACAGTTCTATGTTAATTTTTTTATAGAGTTAAGTAGTTATGTTATCATGAAAAAAGTGTCCTTTTCAGGTTGACGGTTGTAAAAAATATGTTATGCAAATTCAATGTCGTGTAGTGAAAACCATTATACAGTACATTAAAAGTGTACTGAATCATAAAATGCAGAATCGGCTATACTAACTGTCTCGTACAAATTTATTAAACAAAACCTTTGGAATGACAAAATCCTTTCAGAACAGATAATTGTAAAAGTATATAAAGTAAATTATTGTCTACACGATAATATTTGCTTCGTTTAAATAATGGATAAATTATTTTAGTGTGTGATAAAAGTGACATACGTAATACACCCTACGATGAGATTACCATCCTATTAAATTCTCCATTTATTTAAACACAATCTGTCTATACAAACACTAACATTAGTAGCACAATACATCTATAGAAATATTGCCCCTAGTAACACCATCCACCTACAGAACCTAGCAATATCGCCCATCACCCTGTTGAACTAGCCACCTGGTAATACCACCATACTAGACAAGTACTATCCTTAGGAACATCACCTGACTATAGAAATACTCTCCTTAGTAATGTTGTGGGCCTATAGAATCTTAGTAACACTGTCTGCTTATAAAGCCTTTGTAATACAATCCACCTAACAGCTCCATCCGCCTTTTAAAATACATTTAATACACATAGTAAGACAACTGCCAATAAAAGGGAATTACTCTTAGTAAAATAATCCATCTATATAACCTTAGTGAGACCATCGGGTTACAGAACCATAGTAACAGCATCAACCTATAATAACAGGCCCTCTGGTCGAACTCTGACAGTAGCGCCCTTTGGTGTCATTTCTTAGAACTGTGACTCTAACAACTCGCCCTCTAGTGCGACTTCAAGGACTTCATATCTCTTTGGTTCTTATTACGTAACAATTATGTAACCCTCAGGTATCAGAATAATTAGTATATTATGTAGTGGATTTGTAACCCTTAAGTGCCAACATCAAAACACTGATTATATGACTAAATTCTCAGAGTAAGACAAAACATTTCATCATTATTACGAAAAATTAATATATGTTAATAATTTTATATGCTAATTTTGCGATAACGCTGTTTTTGCACTTAAGAAATTTCGCGGATAATGATCTTGTTGTACTGATTTTTATTGTTGAGTGTGTTCTGATAGATTATTTACTAAGATCAATAAGGCAAACGTTATTAGCGCAACTTCAGTTTCAGGTTTTTGGGTGACCAAGATTTAAAAATAAGCCTAATTTCACAAATAAACCCAGTCTAAATATAAATGTTACGCACTATGTTCTTATAGCACTTTCTTCATCAAAATATGGAATTACTCTTCACAGCACTAAACTAACTCGCTATATGTAACAGAAAAAAACGACTACATCATGTGCTAATTAATCGTTATGTGGTTAATATATTCGCTAACTCACCCTAACCTGATCTTTTTACGTACGACTCAAATTGTTTCCTTGATGTTCAAGAAGGTTCTAGTTATGTTGCTTTAAACTTCCTACTGACTAAAGAAGAATGCAAATATGCAATAGTAAACCATACAGATGTGTATCGGTTCTCTCATTGTGAATAATAAACAAGAATACAAACATACAATAGTAAACCATACAGATGTGTATCGGTTCTCTCATTGTGAATAATAAACAAGAATACAAACATACAATAGTAAACCATACAGATGTGTATCAGTTCTCTCATTGTGAATAGTAAACAAGAATATGTGTGTGTGTGTTTTCTTATAACAAAGTAGCATTGGACTATCTGTTGAGCCCACCGAAGGGAATCGATCCCCTGATTTTAGTGTTATAAATCCGCTTACCGCTGTACTAGCGGAGCAACAAGAATACAAACATCCAAAAGTAAACCAGACATTTTACACTGTAATCCCGAATCTATAACTATCCTGATATCAAATGAATTGTTGAACATTAAAGATATTTAGCTTTACGTTTGCCTTATTTTCATACGTCTAAAGAGTGCATCAAAACGTTTCTGCTCGGCGCTTTTCTATACTTGTCAAAGAACTGGCTACATATCAGCTAGTTCCTTCATTATTTTAGATTTTTGAAAACTAGCCGGATATACAAGAAGACAAAACAACAGTTACGTTAATTTAAAGGTCATGAAGTTCACCAAAACTGGTTTTTACTACCCTGGATGTATATCAAGTCCTTACAGCTAAGCCAAAAAAAAAAACAAACAAAACAAATAACACTCGTACCTTCGAGACAGACAAATATAAATGTATATACAAACTACAGTATGGGACTATTAAAATGTATCCTACATGCCTTATGTTTGTTTGGTGTTTTGTAAGTTTTATTAAAAAATATTTGATTTTTGAAAAATAAATATGTATTTTTATATCCCATAATCTGTATATGACAACTCTTTCGTATGACACTTGGATGGTACAAAAATTAAGTACATTGAGAGTTTCAAGGAATTATGGAAGAATGTTCAATATGTCCTTCTTGCGGTGATATTATGTGACTTGTCATGGTAACATCACTCTGTATTGGTCCTGGGAAGTTCTGAGACACTGCATCCTTAAATTCCTGCATATTATGAGGATTATTTTCGAAGAACCCCAAAGAAAACAAAAGTCTTAAGTTGGCAACACTGAACGGTGGGATATCTCACATTCATACACGCCACTTAGTGAACCTCTTCGAAAGGACATCAAACCCGAAAGCTGAGCGAAGAAAATCTAGTGAAACATTGGAAACTCTGTTATCATTCCCTATATATGAATCTCCTAAATGAATTTCTTTTATCGGATGTTTGCACGTATATACAAAACGACAATCTCCACTAGCCATCTTAATATGGAACTGATGGAAAAAGGGTACGGAAGCTGGTCAAGGGTACCCACAACCAACACATAGACGACTCTAATTAAGTAGTGCAATTTATCTGTCACTATTGTTGTTTGTTCTTAAGCACAAAACTATACCAAGGGCTACCTGGGCGCTGCTCACCACGGGTATCGAAACCTAGTTTCCGGCAGTAAAAGTCCTCAGACATACCGCTGTGCTACTGGGGCCTTTCACTCTTATAACGTATCCATAACCTCAAAGCACGGAGCACAATTTTATGCCAACTTAACATGATCGTCAGATAACAGTACGACATCCTACTAAGTAGGCCACACGCCTTGTCCTTTCAAAATATGAACTTCAGTGTTGCCAAGTTTCGAATCATTTAGGAATCAAACGTTGAATTTATTAAAAGTACAAATGTCGAATGTATCAGAATATTGGGTGATGTGTTTTGTATAAAACTTTCGACAAATGATGGATACAGGTTAAAGAGATCATGATGGGAAACTATTCCAGATCTATACTCTTTTGTGCGTTTTAATTCTACGCCTATAAGATTTTATTATTCAAAAAGGTTTTTTTTACATAATAAATAGACGAATGAGTGGATAACTAACTACTGATAGAGAAACTAACTTGCTCTACATATCATGTACGCAAAAATTTCATGTTTTTACACTAAAATAAAACTAGTACCAAATCTGCCCAAATAAGATTTCCCCATACAATAAGTTGTAAAAAAA
The DNA here is from genome assembly GCF_004210375.1 of Tachypleus tridentatus. Classification (NCBI taxonomy): domain Eukaryota; kingdom Metazoa; phylum Arthropoda; class Merostomata; order Xiphosura; family Limulidae; genus Tachypleus; species Tachypleus tridentatus. The sequence goes on from NC_134828.1 coordinate 61,323,057, forward strand.
TTTAAAATTCTACTCGACCAGGGCCGGCATGGCCAGGTGGGCTAAGGCGTTCGACTCCTAATCTGAGGGTCACGGGTTTGAATCCCCGTCGCACCAAACATACTCGCCCTCTCAGCCGCGGAGGCATTATAATGTGACGGTAAATCCCACTATACGTTGGTAAAAGGTTAGCCCAAGAGTTGGTGATACTAGCTACCTTCCCTCTAGTCTTACACTGCAAAATTAGGAACGGATAGCACAGATAGCCCTCGTGCAGCTTTGAGCGAAATTTCAAACAATCCAAACCTACTCGATCAAAGAATAGTTCTAAGAATAAACTTGAACATTAAAGGAATATATATTTTCATCCTGAACGATACTTTGTGTGCTTTACTCTAACTCTTATCGTTTAGTTACACTTATTCTTGTTTATAATTCGCTGCCACGAAAACCTTTTGAACCAAATGAGGGGATTCATGCACTTTCATCAAATGTTCATACCTGAAAGTACAGAGCGTGTTTAGCGTTATCACGTCTTGAGCCTCCACATCTCTTTCGATCCGCAGCCCGATACATGAACCGTTAGGACCTGTTGAGTTCCTTTATTGAGAAGATTGTTTGAATTTTATAAAAGAAAAAGAAACTACTGGAAGATTTTTTTTATTATTGTTAACTGTAACAAAATCTAATGTCTGCAACACCAATTGCAATGTGCGAGATTTCTTTGTAGAATCCGATATCAATAAAAGCCTTGGTTTTTTTATATCTGCATTCTCAGGAGATATATCTTTTTATTGTTCCTTTAATTCTATACCCAAGTAAACAAGGATATATTAAAACAGTATGGAGAACCCACTAATGCTATTGAAGTTTCATTAAGGAGAGCTTCCATTAGGTTGTTTCTAGCTGCCTTTCCTCTAGTATTACACTGTTAAATTAGGGAAGGCTAGCGCAAACAGCCTTCGTGCAGCTTTGCGCGAAATTCAAACACTTACAAAGATGATTGTATCTCAAAAATATATAAGAACAACACAGCATCTCAGGTGGGAGATAGAAGTATACAAACTATGTCTAATACTTCTTACCTTCACTAAACAGATTGATATTAATATAAACGATGGGCCATGGCCTGAAAATCTATTAAATATTTATACATAACATCCACCCTCAGCTAGTACAGCGGTATGTCTACAGATTTACAACGCTAAAATCAGGGGTTCAATTCCCCTCCATGGGCTCAGTAGATAGCTTGATGTGGCTTTGCTATAAGAAAATACACACACACATATGACATTAATAAAGCTATAATAATAACTACTTAGAGAAATAAATAACAATATGAACACTATAAGTTTCCCAATATTAACATCCGTGGATCTGATCTCTTAGTGGACAGGACACAAATAACCAATTGTGCTTTGCGCTAAAAGCAACAAAAACTACTGGTCTTGTTTTTCGAATAAGCTGCTTCGAACAGTTTTAATATTTTAAACACTAGTTATCTGTGAAAAATAATTGCACCGTATGACTGACATTAAACAAACATTTTGACAAAAAATATCAAACGTCACTTTTCTTGTATAATTTACGTGTTTACTCTGCAAACTTTTATTTTTTTGCCGAATTAAAAGTCGACCTTAATAGAAACGAGAACTCAATCAACAGAATGAACAGTTTTAACACTCCATTAACAGGTGGCGTCGAGAGAAGTTCCCCTACTCTTACTAAATAATTGCGATGCAGAAATATTTTTACTTGTTTTAAATACTGTAGTTAAAGAGAACAGTTTTCTGAGCAGCCGAAAGTACACGAAACTTGCATAAGATAAAAATAAAAATTGCGCAACGCAAGCAAACCGTGTTTTACCTGGTAAACATTTAATCGCAAACTCTAACACTTTGCTTTAGCTAAGAGAACTGTAGATAAAATATATATGTTTAGTTCTCTTTTTAATACGCCATCTATTAAACCAACCGGAAAATAAGTGAATTTTCGATGGAATGGTGAGACATTTTCTCTTATACAAATAACATCAGCCACCAAATACAACAGTGTATATTCTATAAAGCATATCCCGACTTATTATTCCTAACTAGATACGAATTCTTTTATTTTACGCTGTGGAAATTACACGATCTGGATTTCAAAGAAGGCCGATCTTCTATCCATTTTTAGAATCTCCCTTAGTGCTGAAAAATGACTAATGATATATTATTACCATGTAAATACTTGAAGGTTCTTCACTTTGTCTAATGATATTACTCCGTATAATATACAGATAATATATTTTAAAACAATGGCACTTTCCACGAAAAAAATATTGCACGTGTCTATCGTTGAATAATTTGGCATCAGTAAAAACAACAACACAGTATCTTTCGTCGAATAACTTCAAAAGAGTTACAGCTCACTTCTCACATACAACAGATTCTAATAAACAACACAGTTAAACTGGCACGTGAATAGCGAAAGAATTTACCCAAAATATCTGAGCCTCCACAGAAAATGCTCTTTAAATTAGAGACGCCAACAACAGAGGAAAGTGATATTTATGAAAGCGACATGTTTTCAATACTGATAAAGCCACATAGTCTACTAACTGTGTAAAAGAGAACGCCTTTTCCAATAAAGTTGTCAACATCAGAACGACAGGAATAGAACTGTGACGTCAAAACAAGCGTGTATTTCTTGATTTAAAAGAAATATACACACGAATCTTTCTGAAATAAACTAGGGAATAAAAGAACATTTTACCTTCTTATTTATATTTGTAAAAGACATACAGTTAGGTAATATAATGATTCAACAAAAAGCAAAACGAAATAAACATAAAACACACATTTAACTGGATAATTAGTTAGAGAATGAGTATTATATTCCTGATTACTTTATATGTAAAAACGGCTGGTACGAGTAGCTCTGTGGCGGAGCGAACAAAGTTTCGACCTTCTCGTTTTTCTCATCATTTACTCCTGACTACTGTTTGTTTGTTTTTGAATTTCGCGCAAAGCTACACGAGGGCTATCTGCGCTAGCTGTCCCTAATTTAGCAGTGTAAGAATAGAGAAAAGGCAGCTAGTCATTGCCACCCACCGCTAACTCTTGGGCTAATCTTTTACCAACGAATAGTGGGATTTACCGTCACATTATAACGCCGCCATGGTTTAAAGGACGGACATGTTTGGTGTGAGGGTGATTCGAACCCGCTACCCTCATATTATGAGTCGAGCGCCTTAACCACCTGGCCATGACAGGCCTACTACCCATTGTTCTAGTTACTTTAAGTTATGGTACTCCGATAGAACAGCGGTATGTCTATCGATTTACAACACTAAAAACAGGGGTTCAATTCTCCTCAGTGGACACAGCAGATAGCTCAATGTAACTTTGCTATAAAAATACACACACACTTTGAGTTATGGATACTATTATGTGTTTTCAAAATGAAAGGCGACACGATAATTTATTTATGGGCAATGTTACAATTCTAAAGTTTTTTTCAGCAAACTGTGCTTTTATGCAACCTGTTCTCGTCCTTATAATTTGTTTCTTAATTTTATTCGCTTACAGATCATGAAGGTGGTAATGGTAGAACATAGTAGTTGCAACTTGGTTGTGATTTCATACCCTTTTTCTACAAAACGTTGCTTTTGTTTAACCTATCCACATGATAATAATTTATTTTACCTTTATACGCTTATGAATTATGAAAATGGTGGTAGCATCGATAGTTCAAAATAGCTTAGTCCCACGCTCAAGTAACCCCACATACACAGAAAGGAATCAATTTCTTCAAATGTTTTAGCCATAAATAAAGTACTTCTAGAATATTGAATCAATTCACCACCATCAGCTGACATAATTTTAAAACAGCAGGCAGCAATAAAGAGAATAGACAGCACTTAGTTTAGAATAAAATTTATAAGGATAACGACCAGTCTTGTGGGTTACCGTAGACAGTGTTACTAGAAATACACAAAATCTGATCACTTAGCCAGAGGTAAAAGACAAAAGTGAACAGGAACAGAACCTGAATCAGAGAAAACCTATCCTCTTTTAAAAGATATCAACAGCCACAATCAAAATTATGCTTCATATCCCACAGAAACAGAAAATCTATCTTCCTTTACCGCAATGCGTGATATTTGATGCTAGACATAAGTTGCTTTTGGCTGTGAAAGTAAAAACGAATCCTTCGTGAGATTCACGTCAGAGACTCTTTTACAACAGAAGTGCATTATCATTATAATTCCTACATTAACAATACAAGATAATACAGGTCCATTTTTATGAAGCATTTTATGGCATTGCTTTAGAGAATTACAGACATGTTATCGTCGAACTTAAAACCATGAGGATGAATAACCTGTGCTAACATTATATCTTACTTTTTTCAAAAGCAAGGATAGAAACATTTAATTTCAAGTCTCATAAGCTGAAAACGTGGACAACTGTTGTCTTTTTGAAACATGAAATAAAGCGAATATAGTCTTTCTTTTGGAGTTCGAAAGGTTTAAATAATCGAAACTGGTCTTCGACAAACATCTGATATTTCTATACATGTGATATTGGTCATGAAAATGCATGCACATTAACAATTCGGAATTCTACAATATAGATAAGTATATTTATATAGAAATGGTGAGGATGAACAATAAACTTCATCCACCTTCAAATGATGATCTGACCACTGGCAAGGTACTAGTACCAAGAGTAATTTACAATTTTCTTTTCTGAATTGTCTCCTTCGAGGAAAGAGATGAGAAACATGTTATGTTAGAGCAAATATATATAAATAACAGACCAAACTTTACTGAAAAGTGTTGGCCAATGGAATATATATATACATGTGTGTATGAAGACAAAGTCCGACCAAAAATACCTAAATATGTTCAAATTGCAATAACATGTGAAGAACCTGACTGGAAGTTTACTGGTTATTTCCATGGTGAATAAGTTTGGACATTATATCATACATAAAGATAACGGAAATAGCGTCCTCTGTGTCATCCAAACCAGTCATATATCATGCTACCCAACAGCATACAGCATACATTTTCGCTTCCTCCTTTTACGAAAATGATAAGTTGAGTTAGACAACCATGCCTGACAGTCATACATCTTCTGTTTCAGTATGTTCCTCATTCATTGTCGTTGGTTTGTTGATTTGGCGTTTTATGGTGCAAAGCAACTAGCCTATATGCATAAAACATTCGGTAAAAAGAAACTAAAATTAAAGTAAAATGATTAAAATTCGTTAAAAGCCATCAAGGTAACACAAAACAAAGTTTAATATTTGAATTAAAAACATAAACAGCCTTAAACCCAATATTTATATCTAGTTTACAGCAGCAAGAGAGAAACTACAGTAATGCAAGTTGTAAAGGACTTTCTGTAGCATAATTGTTATTATCATAACTCGCCAGGATGGCTAATGGGTAGTTCAGACATCAGCTTTAGACACCTGAGGTTGGTCTTTCCAGTCTTGGTTTCGAGTTATTTGACGTTACGGCCATTTTCTAATTTCAAATCGAACTAGATGTACTTTGATTCTTTAAATGGCCCGGCATGGCCCGCGCGTTAAGGCGTGCGACTCTGAGGGTCGCGGGTTCGCATCCCCGTCGATCTAAACATGCTCGCCCTTTTAGCCGTGGGGGCGTTATAATTTTAGGTCAATCCCACTATTCGTTGGTAAAAGAGTAGCCCAAGAGTTGGCGGTGGGTGATGATGACTAGCTGCCTTCCCTCTAGTCTTACACTGCTGAATTAGGGACGGCTAGCGCAGATAGCCCTCGTATAGTTTTGTGCGAAATTCAAAAACAAACAGATTCTTTAAAGGGAATCACATTAAAAATGTCTCATTTATGAATTAAAAATTAAATAGCATTAAAAGGATTAATGGCTTTTAAAAAACGAAAAACATTTGTAAGGTGGAGAGTGTCAACATCGCCAATGATTCTGTCTCACGTTATGGATAAACCTTGGAACAAAACATGGTTAAAATGGTGCCGTCGTTGAGAGTCGTAATGACGGCAAGACAGTACAATGTGGCTTATTGTGACCTAAGTGTCACATAAACAACACATTGATGCATCAGTTCCAGATAAAAGAAAACGATGAATCAAAAAACTGTGACCAATGCGTAGTCTAGTTAGAACAACTTCCTCTTTCCGATCTTTACGGAAACAAGACGGCCAAAATCCAAGAGAGGATTTTATTTGAAAAAACTTGTTTTCACGTTGCTCACTCCAAGTCGACTGCCACCTGGTACGGAGACGAGCCTTGAATACAGGACCATAGTCAACGTATGGAATAGGCACAGCAGTGATAGTACCAGAGCAGATAGATTTAGCTGCGGTGTCGGCGAGCTTGTTCCTGCGAACACCAACGTGGCCCGGTATTCAGAAAAACTGGATAGAAGTAGATGTTAAAGAGAAATGGCACAGTCGGTTTTGAATATCGGCGAAAACAGGGTGTGAACCAACGTGAAGCGATTCCAGAGCCAGTAGAGAAATAAGCGATTCAGTATAAATAGTGCAATTTGAATACTGTTTAGCTTCTCTGTAATCCAGGACAAGAAAAATAACATACAGTTCAGCAGTAAACACAGAAACTGTAGAGGAGATTCTGTGTGCAACCATCAAACCACAACAAACCATAGAAGAGCCTATACAGTCACCTGATTTTGAACCATCCTTATAAATATGAATTGAAGGATGGTTCAAAAGATATTCAGCAAATAACAGACGGTACTTCAAATCGGAAATATCTGCTTTTATCAGATGACTTAAAGAAAAGTCACATTTGGGGATTGTAATAAGCCATGGTGGAATGGGCTGATCAATGGATACAACAATGTTATCTAAGGACATACCTAATTCATCCAACTGTGCCTGGATAAGAAGGCTAACAGGAACATTGGCAGGCCATCTGTTCTGAAATAGCCTGGCCCACTGAAGAAGAAAAAACAACACTTGGGATGCTGTGGTAAGGATAGAAGTTTCGAAGCATACAGTAAAGACAGTTGCAAACGGCGGAGGAGTAGAGGAGGTACATGAGACTCTGTGTACAAGCTTTGGATCGGAAAAGTGTGGAAAGTCCCAGTGCAGAGCCGAAATCCCCGATGATGAATATGATCCAGCATCTTCAAGGTCGAGGTCCTGGCGGAGCCAAAGATCAGTGACCCATAGTCTAGTTTTGATTGAATAAGAACACGATATATCTTTAGCATAGAACATCAATCCACTCCCCAAGTGGTGGAAGAGAGGACACAGAGGATGTTCAGTGCTCTTGCACATATTGACTCGTAGCTGCTTGATATGTGGTGTAAAAGTCAGATTAGAGGTTCAAGATAAGTCCCAAGAGCTTTGTCTCGGGGACCATTGTTAGCAGAACTTCAGAGATACGGAGTTGAGGAACGGGGTGAATACTCTGTTGGTGGTAAAAGTGTATGCAAACGGTTTTAGAGAGAGAGAGAAGTTAAAACCGTGTGCTGTGGTCCACTTCAATAAACGATTAACGGCAGTATGTAGCTACTGCTCAATATACCTCATGTTTCACGACTGACATGAGATGTGAAAGTCGTCGACATAGAACCCGTTTCCAACAGTAAGAGGAAGTTGTTATTTATGATAAAAAGTGTGACATTCAAAACACAGCCCTGAGGGACTCCAAGTTTCTGTAGAAGAGAACAGGAAAGTGTCGAACCCACACGACTTGGAATTGCCTGTTTATTAAAAAAAAAAATAATAAAAATGGGCAAATGACCACGAAACTCATATAAGTGGAGGTCTAGCAAAATGCCATACCTACATGCAGTATCATAAACCTTCTCAAGGTCAAAAAATATTGATACAGGATGTTGTCATTTGAGAAAGGCTTCTCTTATTGACGTAACAAGTCAAATCAGGTGGGCGAGAGGAGGTTGTTTGATTCGAGGAACCAAACAAGACGATAATTAACCATCCTCTCTAAGATAGTTTGAAAGAATCTTGGGATCCTTCTCAGGTTTAAAGAAAGGTAGAACAATAGCCTGGTACCAGGCATCAAGAAAAACATTTTCCTGCCAGATCTGGTTAAAAACAATAAGAAGAATAGCAAGAGAAACAGAAGATAGATGACGCAGCAGGTCCGACTGATGTACTGCCACACCGATGAAGGACCAGTTTGAGTTCCACCAGTGTAAAGAGGCGATTACAGTCATAAAGACAATCAGCTCTAAAGGAAAGAGGTGGTCGCTCTGCCTGAGTCTTGATAGCTAAAAAGGTAGAGGATGAAACAGAAGTGCTAGATACCAGGCAAAAGCTTTCACCTAAAGTACCAGCTACTTCCTGGCCATCAGAGAGCAAGGTCGAGAGAGGGACAGAAGAGATGCCGTTTGTAAACTCAATCCAAGATTCCTTCTGGCTTTGAGGTCTTACTCGTCGAGTATGTGCACGGGCCTGCTGGAAAGCGATGCAGTTCGAGAGTGTGAGATACCTACGAAAAGTATCCCAGGCCATTTCTAATCCTTCCGTGCCATGAGGCAGGCAAGATTTCACCATGGATGAGGATATCGTGGAAAACGTGTCGAGGTTTGTTGGGTAGCTTCCTGTATAATACAGTCAGTCACTGCTGCCACACAGTCGTCTATTGATGGCTTACAGACGATGGCAGGATCAGTGAAAGAGGGCCAGTTGCTTTGATCCAGCTTTAATCAGGGCACGTGGGTCGGATGGCATCGACCACGGCCAATCTCTTTCAAATTTATAGGAAAATGACCACTGCTTCGTGGATTATTGTCAACCATCCATACAAAGTAGGAGATTAGTAAAGGGGATCAAACTGAGAGATCAATAGCAGTAAAAAACTGACTTGCATGAAAATAAGTACAAGAACCAGGATTGAAAAGAGAAAGGTTATGAGCTGAGAGCATACGCTCTATGGAGCGACCCCTTCCATCAATATTTGTACCTCCCCACAGGAGATTATGTCCATTAAAGTCTCCCAGGATTAAAAAGGGAGATGGCAACTGTTCAACGAGAACATCATCGTCTGATTGATAATAAGTCTATTCAGGAGACAGCTAGAGAGAACAAACAATGATGGTACGATCCAAAGGAAACACAGATGGCTACGGCCTCCAAGGGTATGTCGAACCGCAAAGACAGGGGAACACATGCTGATCAACCAATAGTGCTACTCCTCCATGCACTCGTCCATCATACAACCTATCATTTATATACAAAGAAAACTGCCGAAAGATGACTGTATCAGCAGGTTTCAGAAATGTTTCCTGTAAGGAAAGATATACAGGTTGGTAGGAAGCAATCAGTGCTTTGATGTCATCCAGATTAGAAAGTAAACTCCGATAGTTCCATTGCATCAAAGTAGCAATTTTTATTTATGTGTAGGCAAACTGGATGAAGAGACTTTCTGTTTTCGACTACGTCTTTTTTTCTTTATTCGAGGGATGTCTATTGACCTCCACGGATCCTGCCCTGGGACAGTTGGGCAGGTCTTTGTTATTGGAAGAGGACTCCAGCAATTGAGGACGTGAATGAATACTGTCACTTTACTGAAATGTTCAAGTCCTTCTTCAAAATACATACTGCAAATACTGAATTTTATTTTACTTAAAGGTTCTTTAAGTAAAAGGTTCTTAAGATTCTTTGTGTTTAGGGTAGAATCCATTTAAAACCCAGTTATGTGAAAACTTTATCTCCATCAAGAATAAATAATCACTGTCAGTCCTGGTGTTCTTCACACATCATTCGAATGTTCACTTCTCGCGACTGACCAAATACGAAAATACAGATGCAGCACTGACCATTTACAAAAATCTAAGCATTATTATATGCTTTAGGCTTGAAGAATTTGGGGAAAATGTGCTTCAGATGGAAAATTTAATATTTGTTATAATTTCTCATGGGTACTGATATAGAGATATAGTAATATTGGGTTGGCTTAGATGATCTACTTATTAAGTTTTGAATTGTAGCATCTCAACAAACGTATATTCATCACCAAATTATTTATGTCTTGAACTTATTATAAAGCAATTTCATCCTGAAAGGACAAGGAACTATACTGCTTTCTGAGTATCTTTTCTCGTTCTATTCACACAGTTTTTTAGCTCTGTCTGGTCCACAGAGAATGCCTGTAACAGATGTTTTCTTCTACGTTTGCAAATGATCATGCCAATAATGCAAGGCATATCTAATCGGAAGATACCACATCAAAAGGATGAAACCATTAAAATAAAGCTTAAATTCACAATTACTAAACAAAATCAAACGAGATGGAAAGAAGTTTAGAAAAATAAGAAGTGTTAAAAGGGTAAAGGGATGTTAAATCGGAGTATGGTTTGTAAAGGTAGATTTATTGTATGGTTTGATGTTCAGCGTTCTTTAATCATCATGTGCGATCATAACAACTAGAAAGGCAAATTGATTGTGTGTTTTGGTTTCACATTTATAATGTGTAGTTGGTTTTTGATTATCTAAATTACAAAGTTATTGGTGTATCTTTAATGATGATAATGTTAAAAATTATATACATATTTATTTTCCAAATACGGCGTAAGTGGAGATAATTAACAAAAAATCCTTATCATAATTCTTCTTTTGACTACACGTAAAACAAATGGATCAATTCAACACCAAAGTTGTGTGATATAATATTTAGGTCTAAGATACGTTAACCATTGTAACCTATATTTTCTGTTTGAATGTGACATCATTCTGCAGACGAGATTCTGCAATATTTATCATGTTATCTACAGAAACAGATGTACATAAGGAATAAACATCGGTTGGCAGTGCTTTCCAAACCTTTTTTCTAACTGAGGACAAAGTATTTCCTGCTAGAAACGTTAACTTAACGTTTCGTACATTATCTTATTAAAGTGTTGTTATATTGTAAAGCAACATCTTCAGTGTATGTATTTCAAATATAATATTACTAATTTTTTGAACCGTATTGCGGACTGGCAGAAACTGATATAGGTAATACGGTTTGAATATATTATGGTGGTAGTAAAATTTGAAAGTTAGTATATGGCCAATTACGTGTATGAAAAAAAGTGTCTTTATGTAATTTAAGCTCAGAATCCAGGCAGTATAACTCTCCAGAAACCTTTAGCTGTTACAGCAGTGGAATATTTATCACGGAACTGCACTATCGTCACTTTTCCTACAGAAAATATTGGACCCACGATAGTTCTGGACAAAGACTCTTATTACCATAACGTTCGCGACCTATAGTCAGAAGCTAAAATCCGAATGATTCATCAAGTAAACTAGAACGATAAAAACAAATACTACAAGACATAAAATCCTACGGAGGTAGGGGCAATAAATCTACCAGATTAATTTTCGAGTTCTAATGCACTGCATAAAAAAGTATAATAGGAGAATTTTCAACTCAAAATTAACTCGTGATACAAAATAATGTTTTCAGACAACCTTAACCAAATAACCAACTAATTAAAAATTAAATTTCGTCTTCTGGACTGTTGGCTTCTAGCCGTTAAACATTACGTCCTATTGTTGATGTACAGTTTCTAGTTTTGAATTTTCTCGTCTCACAAAACAGATTTTATACGTATTACTTTACGACTGATTTGTTGCAATGGCTTTGATTTTGTTATCTGTTTCACTGATAAAAAGTTTATGAGAAAAAAGTTACTCAATCTTATACTATTTCTATTTTGGTTTTAATTCTGTAGCACTTCTCTTGCCCCCCAGTGACACAGCAGTATGTCTGCGGACATACAACGCTAAAAACCGGTTTTCTATACCCGTGGTGGGCAGAGCACAGATAGCCCATTGTGTAGCTTAATGCTTAATTCAAAATAGCAATAATAATAGCACTTCTCTTACGGAGCAGATGGTTAGAGCGCTTAACTTGCTACTGAGGTTCATCAACTAAACAAGCGTGCCCTTTCAGCCGTGGGGGCCTTATAATGAGACGGTTAATTTTACTATTCGTTCGTAAAAAAAGTAGCCCAACAGTTGGCGGTGGGCGGTGATGATTATCTGCCTTATCTCTAGTCTTTTACTGGTAAATTAGGGACGGCTAGCGTACCGGTTTCGGGGAATTCCACTTGTCTAGTCGAATAGTAAGATTTCAATGTTACTATAAAAGTGCGTTCATTGCCTGAAAATGCAAATGCATTATTAAAGAAACAGGATTCGAACAATGAACCCTTGGATTAAGAATATAGGAAGGTTAACAAAGAGGCTCTGCTAACTATGCGTCTCCGGACAACTGGCAGCAAAACTCCACCGATATGAAGTTCAGGATCAGGGTGAATACCCCGTCGACGGCAAAAGTGCATGCACACAGTTTTGAGAGAGAGAATTAAAGCCGTTCGCCATAGTCCACTTCCGTACACAATTGAGGGCGGTTTGTAGTTGCTGCTCAATATATCTCATGTTTGACGACTGACATGAGATGTGAAAGTCATCGACATACAGCCCATTCGCAACAGTGAGAGGGAGTTGTTCAGTGATGGCATTTATCTTTATACTGAAGAGTGTAACACTCAATACACATCCTTGAGGGACTCCAAGTTCCTGTACAAAAGAACGGGAAAGTGTCGAACCCACACGAACCTGGAATCTCCTGTCCATTAAAAAATTTTTTAATAAACATGGGTAGATGGCCACGTAACCCATATGTATGGAGGTCTCGCAAAACGCCATACCTCCATGTTGTGTCGTAAGCCCTCTATGTCAAAGAATATTGATACAAGATGTTGGCGGTTGAGAAAGGCTTCTCTGATAGATGTTTCAAGACGAATTAGGTGGTCTGTGGTGGAGTGCTGTCGACGGAACCCACACTGTGTGGGCGAGAGGAGGTTGTTTGATTCAAGGAACCAAACAAGACGAGCATTAACCATCCTTTCTAATGTCTTACAGAGACAGCTCGTCAAAGCAATTGGACGGTAGTTTGAAGGAATCTTGGGATCTTTCCTGGCTTAGAGAAAGGTAAAATAATAGCCTGGCGCCAAGCATCAGGAAAACAATCTTCTGCCAGATCCGGTTGAAAACAATCAGAAGGACATTAAGAGAAGCAGGAGATAAATGGTGCAGCATGTCATAATGAATATCATCAGGTCCAACAGACGTACTGGCAGACCGATGAAGGGCCATTTTAGTTCCACCAGGGTAAAGGACGATTATAGTCAAAGAAACAGTTAGTTCGAAAGGAAAGAGGTGATCGCTCCGCCCGAGTCTTGATAGCCAGGAAGGTGGAGGAACAAGCAGAAGTGCTAGATACCCGGCAAAAGCTTTCACCTAGAGTGTTAGCGATGTTCCGAACATCAGTCACCTCCTGACCATCAGAGAGATCGAGAGGGGATAGAATTGTAGTGTCCATTAACCTTCGGAATCCTGTCCCATATGATCTTGAACTGGTGGTAGAAGATATACTGGTTGTGAACTTAATCCAAGATTCCTTCTGGCTGTGACGTCTTACCCACCTAGCATGTGCACGGCCCGTTGAAAGCAACCCGGTTTGAAAGTGTGGGATATCTACGAAAAGTATCCCAGGCCCGCTTTTGAGCCTTCCGTGCTAAGTGGCAAGCAGGATTCCACCACGGACGAGGATATCGTGGAAAACGTGTCGAGGTTTTAGGAATACACTGAGCAGCTGCATGTGTAATACAGTCAGTTACCGCTGCTACACAGTCGTCTATTGATGGCTGATTTACGATGGTAGGATCAAGTTCTGCGAGAGCAGTGAAAGTGGACCAGTCTGCCTGATCCAGCTTCCACCGGGGCACGCGGGTAGGGTGGCATCGACCACGGCCAGTCTCTCTTATAAGGATTGGAAAATGATCACTGCCTAATTACTGTCAACCCTCCATGAAAAATGGGAAAATAATGAAGGGGAGCAAACTGAGAGATCAATAGCGGTAAAGGACTGACTAGGTGCATGAAAGTAAGTGGAAGAACCAGTATTGAAAAGAGAAAGATTGTGATCAGAGAGCATCCGCTCTACAGATCGGCCCCTCCCATCAATAATAGCACTTCCCCAGAGGGGATGATGTCCATTAAAATCCCCTAGGATTAGAAACGGAGATGGCAATTGTTCAACGAGAGCATCCAGATCTGATTGATCATATGTCTTTCCAGGGGACAGGTACAGAGAACAAACAGTGATGGTATGACCCAAGGAAATGCGGATGGCTACAGCCTCCAAGGGTGTGTTGAGTGACAAAGACAGGGTGGGCACGTGTTGATCAACCAACAGTGCCACCCTCCATGTACTCGACCATCACACAACCTGTCATTTCTGTACAGAGAAAACTGCCGAATGGAGACAGTATCAGCAGTTTTGAGAAATGTTTCTTGTAAAGAAAGACAAACAGGATGGTAGGAAGCAATCAGCGTTTTGATATCATCCAGATTAGAACGTAAACCTCGACAGTTCCATTGTATCAAGGTGGCCATTTTTAAGAACGGGTAGGTGAAGTGGCTGGAGAACCCTTCGGTTTACGACCACGTCTTTTTTTCTTTACTGTCTTTAGTTGGAGGAGGTCTATCAACCTCCATGGATCCTGCTCTGTGTCGGTGGGCAGGTTTTTTGTTATTGGAAGGGGAATCTAGTGACTGAGGACGCGAACGAATAATTGTGTTGTCTCTTGTGGTGGGAGAAAAAGATGTATCAGAAGAAATGCCTGTATTTGAAACTGAAGGACGTGGATCTTGAGGTGTGTTGGAAGGTATGGGAGGGACAGAGATAGGTGTGGTAGTTGATTCATCAACCTTTTTAACCACGGAGGTCAAAAGGCTTTTATATGATGCTCAACCTTCCGAGATGGAGAAGTAGAGATAACTAAAGTTTTCAAAATTTCAAATTTCTTATGACGTTTCATTACATATGAAAATAAAACGAAGAACATGACTGCACTGATAACCCCTACATGACGTGGTGAAGTAAATGTTAAAAAACAAACAAACTCATCAGTTTATGGAAGTCTTTATATATTCTAAACACTAGAAATTTACGCATTTTGTTACTTCAAATAGATTTTGGCTTTTAGAATTACATTTCCAATTTCTTAATAAAAATAACAATACTTTGTTGTACAAACCATCGGTAACCAGTCTCTCTTTTAGAAGTCTAACAAACTGACACTTGAAGTTAACAATAAACTATAATTACATAAAAAAATAACTTATCGCATTTCACAATAAATTATTTTAAGTGAAAAATAAAACATCTTCATATGGGTAAAACTTTTATGATTGGTTTGTTTTGAATTTCGCGCAAAGCTACACGAGGGCTATCTGCGCTAGCCGTCCCTAATTTAGCAGTGTAAGACTAGAAGGAAGGCACCTAGTCATCACCACCCATCGCCAATTCTTGGGCTACTCTTTTACCAACGAATAGTGGGATTGACAGTAACATTATAAGGCCCCCATAGCTGAGAGGATAAACATGTTTGGTTTGAACCAGCGACCACATGGCCATGCCCGGCCGAAACTTTTATGAAAACACTAGGAATACAATTTATTTTAGGTTTTATCTTTGTTTATTATTAATATTTCCTTTTCATTTTGTTACTATTATTTTCATTGTGTGTAATTTCGAAAATTTTTTCCTTAATCTGAATTTTGTTACCATAAAATTCTCACAAATGTGTAATTGATGGAGGAGTTACTTAATCTACTCTTTATCTTGAAAATGCCTCCTCCCTCTCGGTGGAGCAGCAATAAGTCCTCTAATGTACAATGCTAGAATCAAGTGATTCGATTCCTCTTAGTGAGCACAGCAGATGGCCCAATGTGGTTTTGCTATAAGGAAAACACACATTTGAATATGTATATCACATTTCTTAAAATTCAGTGTTAAATCTTCCCTCGATTTTGTCCAACTTAACATTCTAAAATTAAGAACCTGTTTCTGATTTTCATGTACATATACCATATTTAAATGAATACTGTTCACATGAATTAAAAATATCTGATTCTCTCTGTTAAAAAACAACACAAAACCAAAATGCAGAAAACATTTCATTGACGCAACGGTGCCAGTAAGTGTAGTGATAGCATTTTACTTTTTCTTACAACTGAATTTCAGTATCTCTCTTTGCTAGTATTATATTCAAAGGTAACTACTTTCAAGTCTTATAGATTTATCATTAAAGAGACAGTTATGTCGTAAATTAGTAGGTCGATAAAAAACTTGAAGGTTTTAAAAAATGATACGCCATATAGTTCCGAAAAATGCCTGTAGGCGGTGTTTTATATAATAAACAGTGTGTGAGCCAACGACGTTATCCCTGATGAAATTGGTGGTTTAGAAAAAATGCAGTGGAAATTATTTTTAGCCATAAATAACAACATGAAACATTTTTAACATTAGGATTACGTTCCATCATTACAACATTATTTGTAATACGAATTATTCAACGCATACTAATTTCTGACTCAGCAATAACTTCAATCTGCTATAATTGCACATTAAATAGAACCAAAAATAACTTCAATCTGCTATAACTACATATTAAATAGAACCAAAAACAACTTCAATTTGCTATAATTGCATATTACATAGAACCAAAAACAATTTCAATCTGCTATAATTGTTTATTAAACAGAACGAAAAATCCAACAATAATAAGAAAAGTAAGCTTCACAGACTCGATAATCTTTCTGTAATAACGAGTATCTTGGAAATAGCCCATCTGCTCTCAGAATCCTTCGTTAGAATACATTAAACCTTTGCTTGCTGTTAATCAACAGCTTAGAGCACTCACTGGCTCCGATAAATCTCTTGACGAAACATACCTGGAAACAAATTATTAATTTTAATTGTAATGAACTGTGAAAATAATAACTTACATTTAAAATTTGTAATCTGTTTTAGTATTCTTCCTGAAACGCCTTAAATTCCTAAGATTTCGTTAATGTTACCACCTTTTCAAATGTGAAAGGATAAGCGTTTGTTTCAGCTATTTTACCATAAACTTACTAACACTATACGTATATATGTAATTTGTGTGTGTGTGTGTAAGGTGAGTCCAATCCCTGGGATACATTTTGAAGATGGAAAGGTTCCTGCTGTGGTTTTCTTTACAGGAATGTTACAAAAGGAAGCAGAAGGTAATATTATCAGAAAGGAAATCACGCTTCGTATTTTTCTAAAATACACATAAACGCACCGTGAATTTGCCTTCTGAATAATGCCTCCTTCTCGAAACGACTCGCAATATTCAATTACACTAAAAGCGTGAGTTGATGTTATATATATATTTTAAGATTCATATTTTCCCTTACAATTTGATCCTTTATTATAGGCACATTTATTCCTTTAAACCCTTTAGAGCTTTCACATTCACTTTTAAGGTTGAAGATCAGATTCACTTTATTACAATACTGTAGCATTGATATTCTGTCTAAAAAGAAATAAAACGCGTACAGCAAATAAAAATTTCAATAAAGGGGGCTTCAATGTGAATAGCTTGTTTATTTGAATCAATATATATTATTTACTTTATTCCTATACAGCTAAAGTAGTGACTGTTCCATCTGCGTTTACAAAGATGGATATATCTATCTATATAGATATATAAAATGTCATTCTATCGAACTCTATCCAATATCGAAAATATTTGATCTACAAGTCTTATTTCTGTCATTTTCGTGAGAGGAGTGTTGTAATAAGGATATAATATTCTTTATGTTCGGAGTTTGTGCACTTTACTTTATACAGTCCTTTTCTTTCGGATTCAAATCAATACATACTTTTGGTAACTAACGCTGATTTCTTGGTTTCCTCAAGTTCTGTATGTTTTTTATTAGAGCATTTGTTTGTTTTGAATTTCGCGCAAAGCTACTCGAGGGCTATCTGCGCTAGCCGTCCCTAATTTAGCGTGCGACTCGTAATCTGAGGGTCGCAGGTCCGCATACCCTTTGCGCCAAACATGCTCGCCCTTTCAGCCGTAGGGGCGTTATAATGTTACGGTCAATCCCACTATTCGTTGGTAAAAGAGTAGCCCAAGAGTTGGTGGTGGGTGGTGATGACTAGCTGCCTTCCCTCTGGTCTTACACTGCTAAATTAGGGACGGCTAGCACAGACAGCCCTCGAGTAGTTTTGTGCGAAATTCAAAGAACAAACAAACCCTAATTTAGCAGTGTAAGACAAGAGGGAAGGCAGCTAGTCATCACCACCCACCACCAACTCTTGGGCTACTCTTTTACCAACAAATAATGGGATTGACCGTCACATTATAACGCCCCCACGGCTGAAAGGATGAGAATGTTTGGTGCGACCGGAATTCGAACCCGCGACCCTCGGATTGCGAGTTGAACGCCTTAACACACATGGCCATCCCGAGCCATTTTTAGAGTAAAGCCACATCGGGGTATTTGCTGAGTCCTCCGAGGGAAATCGAACCCCTGAGTTTAACGTTGTAAATCCGTAGACTTACCACTGTACTATGCAAATATAAGTTTATGTTCATCAACTAACCTGATACGGTCTTTCTTATAATAAAATATTCGACAGGCGGTGGGAAGGGAGAAAATGTTAAAAATTATATTTGAAAATTAATGAAATTTTTTGTTTGAGAAATTTACAAAAAGGATTGTCTTTGAATAACTGTCTCTAATTTTAAATCCATAAATCAGAGGGAAGGCAGCTGGTCAATAGTAATGGCCTATTTCGGGCTATTTTTGTGTGATTGAACAGTACGACTTAAACGTCATTTCTATACTGTATCCCTGGTCCTAAATTATAGAATACGTTTTGTTTAGAAACAATTCGCAAACCACGAACCTTTATTCACGATTCACAGTACACTAACCACGATTCACAGTACACTAACTATCGGGAAACATAAGTCAATTAAAAATTATTAGTATGATAATAAACAATAAACTATTCATGTGCAAACTTCACAGTACTTACAACTGAAATTGAAACAAACCTTCTATAATACGCCATCTGTAGTCAGGAAATAAATATTTATAATTATATTTAACCTTTTTAAAACAATAAAAAATAAGCAAATGTTTTTTAAAAAAGTTTAATTAGCAGCTTGTTACACAAGTTGAGGGTATACAAGTAAATTAAGATGTATCTACAAACGACCTAACTAATGCCGTATAAGAAATATTCAACAAAAATGATCAAAATCCAATGGCAGATAAATGATTAGAAATGAACCATTTTGTAATCAGTACAACCTATCAAAAAAGCACATTGATCATACAACGAGTGTTAATTGGCTGCTACTCAATGTTTTCCCCTTAACTTTCAACAACAACAAAAATTGTGTACGTATACTCTCCTTGGCAAGAATGGGTCCTTTCGCACTATACTGGACAGCACCCTCTTTGTCTTCAATGGATACGTTCTCATTGTATTGGGTTAGAGTTCTCTAATGGTTTCGTTTCAGGTATTGTCCAGACGCTACAATTTGTTAATCACGAGTGATGACATAAATGTTTGCACCATAGCTTAATATTAAAGCCAAATGGGTTCACCGTGTCCTCGTCTCGAACGTTTAGTGGAATCCTGTGTCTATGCACGTGCGCGTAAATGTATACATCTCCAGCATGAATACAAACATTGTATTGACATTTAAACAGTTGTCTATATACATATATGATATAGCAATGTACGAGAGAGAAGCAGGACGTGATAATCTATTATCTTAAAAAAAACTCATCTTGTTTACCATGATTTCTGAATCGAAGATTATTCCTTGTTATGAGTAGGTACCAATTTAGTTGTAACATTTATCGATTACGCATAAATAGATTTATCGTGTAACTACACATGTGTAATAAGGTTGTTTCGGGTGTCAGCCATCTAGTACAGATGCCTATATGCCAAATAAAGTATTTATTCTGTTTTAAAAAACAACAATTCTGGTTTATAAATGTTTGTACACAACCTGATGGTTATTAAGGAGCTTATAGAAATGGTTGCGCATATTTTTTGGAAAACGCAATTTTGACGAACTAAAACTGGACAAAATTATTAATGGTCCTGCTAAAAAAAACAAACGGCCAACACCTTGCTTGAATCAGTGACTATTTTGCGGCACGCTGGCATAAGCAACACTGAAATGAAAACATAAATGTGGTTTATGTAAATATTACCATTTTTTATGCTTTGTAAC